>NC_134707.1:56671244-56783744 GCF_043290135.1 Rhipicephalus microplus
CGTATTGGGAGATTCAGTGTGTGTTATAAATCGAAAGAGTTTTATGCCAGGGTCCCCTAACACTTGGTGACTGCATAAGCGACAGCTTACGTAAACGACAAAGACGTGTGCCGGCTGTGATGCCAACCTCTTTACAGAGGGTGCCATCACACTCGGCACATCGCTTGCATGCCCCTTCGATGGAGTTGTATTCATCCAGGAGTATACACTTCACGTATATTTCATCAGCGATGGAGCCAATGGGCTCCGTAGGACGAAGGGAATCTTTCAGCAACCATTTTAAACGTCGGCGGTTACCCAAGTTTCCTCCCTGTGGACCACCCTCTAGAGCACGTTTAACGTATATAATTGAAATAGGCATACTTTTCGATTTCTGAATAATATTCGGACGTATGATACAAGGAGTACGCAAGCCAGGTTCCGAAGACCCTGTTTGTATCATCTATTCCTTGCCTAGCTTTTAGGTTTTTCTACCAAGCGACGACTTTTGCAGCAGCTCAAGGACCAAAAACTCGGTCTTCCGTCGTGTAGTCCTGTGGGGCGGTTGAATAGACGTCCGTGTTCTACAACAGAGTACATCGACACGCCTTGGTGTAGTTAAGGAAGGAGGCACAAGGTCGGGGCGACCAGAGGAGAGCTGGAGGCTGTGGGCCTGGGAGAGATGTATGAAGATTCCGTGACGCCGGAATTGTCGTAAATAAGGATATCCCTACAGGACGGGGCCACCGGTATCCCACCCCCTAAACTGCCTTCCTAGGCGTAGCAGTGATCAGGTCGAGAAGCAGGCATCATCGTCTCTCCGGCATCATCATTATGTCATAGCACTCGGTATAGGCCATTCGTTCTCGAATATCGCCGGGGTCGTGCCTTACTGGCATGCGGCAGCCACTGTTTCTGCGCCGCCTATTGTTTGCTACGATGCACGAAAAACGTATCGGGCCTCCGAGAGTAGGGACCACCGCATGCGGCACGGAAGCTGCATTCCAAAACTGGTCACGATAATACGTACAGATAAAAAGGTCGAAATTGGGAAAGGTTCAAAGCACGCGCGTTTTCGACAGTTTTTGTCTTGTTATTCCCTGACTATCACTCGTGCTGCGCATAATGGACAAAAGTGCCCGGGACAGCAGATTTTGTACGTTTGTGTTCATGAAGCCACACGCGGGATCAAACTTGAAATCACAATTTTCATTGGTTAGGGGTATAAGCCCTCGAGACTTATAGCACTGGAAAGTGCCACATAGACGAGCCTCGGGGTGTGGCTGTTGTATTTTCATACACCATAGATAGGTGTACGTGGCCCCTTGGGAATTGTGGATAGAATTTGCTTGTGCGAAGGGAAACTGTGCCCATATGCAGGAGATGCCTTGTCCTAAGTATAAAGTAGTGGAGGTGTTTCGATGTCCCATGGGCACCCATTGAGGTCTAACGGATGTATGTGCAACAGCAAAGTGTCTCGTCCTAGCTCAAGCGACAGTGCCCAGCTGTAGATGTTGGCAACTCGAGCCACACACACAGAAGGCATGCGTGTTCGTCATTCTGGATGTACCGCAAGGTGCCCATGTTGTCATTACTGAGGTCATCGGTGAGGTCGATTTTGATCGGGATTGTGGAGGGCTTGTCGACTCTCAGATTAACTGAGGCCGGCAGGCCATCCATGTCGCTTGCGTTCAAGAGTTTGCCTGTTCGTTGTAGATAGTTATGATGCTGAATGCAGGACGACATAAGTGCTACAAGCAAAAGTGAACTTATGCCAAAGCTGTGATACCCGGCAAGTGACATCGCTATCGATTCCCACGTTGTTTAAGATATGGCGGAGTTTTCAAAATATTTGTTAAATTGTTGTCAATCACCACATACCCGCATACCAGTGGCACATACTCGGCCTCGGGTAAGTGCCATACATGCCACGGCCGATATGCTGCCCTCGTGGTTGGCTTATTGAGTGTCCTTACCACTGACTCTTTTTACAGCGCGACTGTACAAATCAATTGCTCATGAAAAAAGAAGGCCCACCATCTATGCGAGGGGTTAAAGCTTGGGCTCACAAGGTTATGCTGTAGCGGAAACAGTGAAAATCAGGAAGAAAGTGAGACTTCAAGAACCGAGTGCAAATTATGGCAGCGCAGTTTAAAGCTGTTGCCAGCGGGACCTTCAGGGAGAAAAGGCGAGTTGGATTTTTAAAAAAGAAAGAGTTCATAGAAACAAGCAGATAGTTTTGTTAGTAAATGAGATAAAAACCTAAATGTAGCAAAGTAATAAAACAAAGCCAGTACGAAGGAACATAGAAGCGTGAAGAATTCGCTGATGACCTCTCGTGCCAATGTTACCGCTCTGGCATACGACTCGATACAATTCAGACCGCCTGAAGCAGACTAGCAGCCATTTCCAGAAGCACTTATAGCTCCTGGAAATCCGACTTCACGCCCACTATCCTAGTAAAATCCACACTGAGGTGCTTTTTGACGCATGAATGCGAGATACCTGAACGGATGACTGAAGATACACTGCCACCAGAGAGGGGGACATCTATATGGACCCATCGCTTTCACACCTTTTTAGTTCGCCGTTTGTCTTGCCATCTGTAGCGTAGCAAATCAGACTAATAATTTTGTCTTTACTGTTCTTTCAAAGTAGCACCTTGTCAAAAAAAAAGCATAATGGTGGAGCGATATAATGAACGCCTATGTTTTGCTGTATAGGCGTCGGAGAGGCGTTTTGCCCGCACAACGTCCTAAGCTCGAGCAGTGACCTGAACCTTCACGACAGGCCAGACGTGAACGTGGTACGTCTTTCGATTTACAGTGCTGCCGAAAGCCCCGTACTTTTCGTGAAGAAGAAAAGGTTTATGTTTATCTCGCGAAAATCATAGCTTACATATAGAACTATTCGCGGGGCTACAGCACCCTCCGTTACGGTTTGTACACATTCAAGGCCTTTACCGTCCCGATACTAATGTCTTTTGCAAAGCTGGCTGATGGAGTAAGATTTGAGGGCTTTTAATACACGTTCAGCATGTGGTAATGATGATGATAGCGCGGTTTTTGTGAGACTCGCAGTGAATCTTTACAGAACAGAAAACCTGTGTAGAGCTGGCACAAGCAGCAATAACGAACACTCATCAATCTATACAATGCGTGTAACACTACTCTCGAGTAAGGAGGTACGCCTAGCCACTCGAAGCTACTATGAAGGACTGAAGATGAATCGACGCCATTAATTGGCGCCTGGACTGGTCGCTTAGCTTACGCAGAGAATTACACACACACACACACACACACACACACACACACACACACACACACACACACACACACACACGCACGCACACACACACACACACGCACACACACACGCACACACATACACGCACAAATACACGCACACAAACACATACACAAACACACACACACCTACTCACACATAGAGAGAGAGAAGTCATGAAGGAAAGAATTCTAGGCAGAGAGATACTGTAGCACTGTTCACTGAGGAGGAGAGTCATCGTTCTGTTTAGACCGCAGGATCCAATTAGAGAGACAGAACGTCCATCCACTTCCACGTGCCTTCAGAGTTCCTGCCATCACCGATCCATCATTGCAACCTGCTGTCGAAAGCCGCCTCAAGCTGCCCAGACTGTGTGACTTATCTTTCTTTTTCTTTCGTTCTTTCGGTAGGGGGAGAAGGAAGAAAGGAGTTTCGAGGCAATACCATGAACGAGAAGACTATCGTCGAGTTGCAGACACTGTTGACAATGTGTTTCTCCGTGTCTATAACTGTTCACATGAACCGAAAGACACACCCAATGCGCAAAAGTCATGGGTGATGTTATTTCTGGCGTGGATGCAGCCCCGACACTTCAGCACGCGGAGACACGCATTTCGCCATTCGTGTGGGCGTCAGAGAATAAAAAGCGTCAATCGACAGGTTCAAGCCCGCCTATGTACAGCCGTACGCGAATAATACCTTCTTTCCTCTGTCCACTCTTTATCCTCCAACCGTCAAGATGTCACCTAAAACAAATTAAAAAAGCATGTGCACCGGTCTGACCAAGCCCTGTCACGTGCTGACATGCCGGGCCAGAGACAACGATGAGATCAGTGTATTTGATTTGAACGGCTTTACTTTAAACAACATGAGAGACAAGGGAGCGGCAAGGTTGGGTCCCTTGTCCAGGAGTATACAGTGGCCGTTGCTGCACACTCAGCCTGATTCAAGATACCCTTTCTGGGTCCCTGAGTCGTGCGATCGGAGAGTTTACGTTTTATGGCCTGGACATGCAGAGGATTGGGAAGTGCGAGCACTTGGACAACGAAATAAATCAGTTGGTAGCACTTGCAGCATTCTCTGCCTCTCCGCTGCATTGTCATATATATGTGAGCGATGACAGCTTGTTTTCTCACAGATTACCGGGAGACCTTTGGTGACCGATGAGCCAGATATTACGAGAGGGATAGCAGGTCGATGCTATATGCGAGAAATAAGGAACGCGGAGAGAGTGACACGCGACGTGGCCACCACAGTGTGATTTCACGATGTCCTACTGCCTGTGGTCACCTGAGATGCATGGATGAATACATAAAATCGTCTTTTGTAGCTCTCGCACTAACTGGCACCAATTTAAACCATCCCTTTATGACTTGATGTGCTTTGCTCACTGCTCTCCCATAGTTGAGTACGAAGTACTCGAAATCGTTAAACATTTTTTAAACATATGCCAGAATATCTTCTAAGCACATTCCAAGTTCCCAGGGCTGCATACAAATAGGTTTAAGAAACGCTTATGAAGACATCAAGGCGAAATCCATCTTTTAACTTCGGAGCAGTTTGACGGACTAGCCTGATCGGCTCATGTGTTGCCGCACTCGTTACACGCAGGTACCAAACGTGGTGGTACCCGTAAACTGAGAGGGCTGCGCATGGAGAACATCAGTGCTTGCTTGCCGAACGTTTCTGTTCTAGAACAGTTCTGTTCCAATTTTAATATTCTTGATTCGAACCATCAAAATGAAAATAAAGCGCCAGCATCGGGAATTAGAAACGCATCTACGGAAGAGACAAGGGTAGGTCAGTCGGCAGCGTCAAGAAAAAAAAATGGCAGCATATCCACGGAGTGAATGATAGATAGTGGGGCGTAGCATCCGTCCCTCCATCCCTTCTTGCTTCCGTCCATCCACGCGTGCGTCTGTGTGGCCGCCCGTGCGTCCATCCACCCGTCCGTGCGTGCATCTGTTCGTGCGTCCGCACGTTCATCTGTGCGTCCGTCCCTGCTTTCGTCCATGCATCCGCTCCTGCGTCCGTCCATGCGTCCATCCATCCGTGCAGCCATCCGTGCGTCCATCCATGCATCTTTCTGTGTGTCCGTTCGTCCACCTGTTTAACACTCCAAGTACCACCATCTCGCACCTTTTCATCATATATTCCTTATATAGAAGCACCGCCATCCATCGGGCATTCCAAGGACTGAACGAGAGGAGGCACACGCACACTTTCTTACGGCTTGCGTTTCGTGTCTACTTCCCACCTTTAACCAACTCGAGTTCATGGTATATACTGGTTCACTGTATTCATGGCACTGCGGCTCAACGCTGGCTAAACCTTTCTAAAACCAAGGAGGTTACGCCCAGCGTGCATAACGTAGCAACCCTTTCTTGTATTTTGTGCGTTGTTGAACAATAAAAAATCCGCAGCGTTCGTGATGAACAAAAGCCGAATTCTCCTGTCTCTCATTCCCCCTTAGCAGCCACTGGCATGTACATTGAGCACTATCTTTTATTGTTCAACAACGCACCAAAAAATATCTCTCTGGCACCACCTTGGAGGTGAAAACGTTTTACTTGTTACACACTACTACAACGGCTACGAGGGACGAATGGGTGCATCTATAAGAAGCTTCACCCCTAAAAGAATTAAGGCCTCAACACACGCACGCTTCAGCGCATGGCTTGTAGACCCGGCGCCGGGCCTTTTCCATATGGAGGGAGAGAGCGCAGCTTCGTGCAGCCACTCACCCTCTCCCTTGATAAGGAGAAAGCACGGCGCCGAGTCTGCACTGCGCGCGCTGAAGCGCTGAAGCGCTGCAACGCGTACTTGCGGTCAGGCCATTAAGCGCACCGCGTTTGGAGCAGCAACCAACATAGAAGAGACCACCGGAAACGAAGCACAATCGAAAAAAAGATCGGATGATAAGAAGAAAACAACAGACAGCAATAGAAAACTTCATGTAATTACACTAAAACAAGAACATAAAAATTAGGGCACCCTAAAGCTTTGCCTTTATGAGTTGAAAGTGATAGCCATATTCTGTCCCTAGTACGTACTTTAAACACTTAGTGCACGAAACCTTTTCAAGCTTGCTATGCAGCCACTCGAGGGAATGGGGACAGCAGCGTGTGCGCCTTTTGTAGTGGGTGAGCGGCCTTCAACCACGAAGCCATTACAATAATCACATGCTCTGACGTCCACTGGCGGTGGGCGCTTGTACTAGCCACTATTACAAGTTGCATTATGAAGCATGCATGTACACAAGACGCACGTTTTGGCAAAGCATGAAAGCTACTTTCATTGCATTTCCAAGCACAGTGAGTTCTTTTCACTGAATTCACAATGAGGCGCATGGCCGTGTGGTAGAACATCCGCTTGCCTCGCAAACGACTCGGGTTCGATCCACACTCGGATGCCAAAACGATCTTTGTTCAGTTCCCGCTCTGACCCAGGGTTTTCGTATTCCTATTTTATTACCATCGTTCTTGATTTTCCGGTGACGCTTAATATGATTTCTCGCTCACAAATATCGACGCCGACAGCAGAATTCCTGTGAAACGAGCTCTTTAACTCGATGGAGTAGCCGATAACAAAAAGAACCGAACTGAAGAAAGCAGATTAGCACACAGTATAAGTGCAGGATCATAACCGATTAGTAGTTCGTAAAGCATTTACTTGGGCTGAAACTGGCTAAGATTTTTTTCCTGCTAAGTTAATCACGCTGATACCTCCTCCGCATCCCCCAACAGCGTTCTGCAGCTAACGTGGTTTTGCATTGGCGACGATGATGTGTGATGGAGTAGGGATAACGTCACAGATTTTAGTGATACAAGACGTTCAATGATGAAGTGATCACATGTTTCTTTGCGTCGTTTGCGTCGACGACAATGCCGCTGCCACCGCCGCCGTTGCCGCCAACAGTCACGTTTATCGTTCGATGAGGCATCAAAGCCTCTAGCCTTATAGCATCTTTGTGTGGACGCTTTCGTAGCGCCTTACGGCCAACACTGAAGTAATTTCATATTTTAAACACATGTATGTAGGACGGTGCCCGCTTAGAGACAAAGTTCGTTTTTCTCTGGTAATGTACCCTAGTTAACTGTGAAATAAAGGATCGGCGAGGCCAGCAAAAATAACATATAACCGATATGAGTATTTAGGACGCGGTGCCCAATAAAATTCGCCAATACTTTGAAGCTTCATATGAAAACCAGTGACACAAAGACAGATGCGGAATGTTATCGGTCCGAAAAAAAAATTAGACATGCTGAACTCGTAGGGTGATCAGCACGACCGCTTCTTTACTAACGTTTCTGAGCGCAACACTCATGATTGCGTGTACTTTCCCGCCACAAAGCTCGAGACGGCTTTAAGCTCTCCCATAGTAGAGTACCCTGTGCTCTAAATCGTTACCCCCTTTTTCTAACCCCCCACTAACGTTTCTTCTAAGTTATACTAGTGGGCTGTGGATTTCCTCAGCTCCATCGGGACGGCTCCCTGCTCTCCCATAGTGAAGTACTCGAAATCGTTAAACACTATTTCTAAACACACTAACGTTTCTTACCACACCTCTCGTAAGATGACGCAGGCCATCTTTCGATAATGAATCCTCATGAGCAACAATAATAAATTATAGAGTAAATATGTCGGTATTGCAAGATATGTTAGGTTTACAGTGTAATCTATGAACACTTCGTCGTATCTATTTCTATGTGCATGTAAGTTGTAATAAGCCTGTGTAGTGTGCTTACGCTTTCTAGCGCGCGTTCCGTTAGCCTCCGTAACACTGCACGCATCTGCAGGGAACGAATTGGACTAATCGGACGGACGGTGGGAAGAGAGCGCATGGGGACCGCTGTTAATTAACATTCCTGGAATGACCAGCGGAGGGCAGTTGAAGAGACGGGCGCGTTCCAAGGCGGCCATCTTTCTTCTAAACTGTCACGTGCGCGAACTTCAGAGCCGTACCCACTGACCGAGGAAGAAGGGTCGAAGACTGCTCAGACACGCCCGTAAATATACTGCACGCTCTCTCTTTCCATTCGCAGTTGAGGGCTTCGGGGGATGGACGCTAAAGAAAATGGAAGCAGCGCGAAAATACTGAATTCAGGGTGGGCGGATTCAAACGTGGCGATGAGAGGGTGCAAAGTGCGGAGCGATGGCCGCCGAAAGGTGGCACTGTAATTCATCACTCTGGGGAGAGTTCTTACGTATTGCTGGGTGCTTGAGCACACGAGCGCGCGCGTGTTTGTATGCGTATACGTGAGTGGCGTGTGTTTGTAGATGTGAACGCGCCACAGCATTCGAATGAACTGCTGAGCCGGCAGCCAAGTCGAAGCTAATGAATTACCTTAGGTGAAGCCGCCAGTGAATTTGCTTAGAAGTAGGAACGCGGAGGTTGAAGTACAGCCTCTATCGGTACAGTGGAGTTGCAAGTTGGAAATGAATTGGGAAAAGAACGAAATGTAAAACACCGCATGTTTCCACAGTGTTTTTTTTTTTTCACCAACGCTGTGTATGGAATTCTTACAGCAGTACTCGAGCGGCATCCATGGCGAAGTGACAAGTTCCATTATTTATGCTTTTGATAAATGGGGGATCGAGTTATTGGAAACATAGTGTTTGGCACGAAGATTTTATCGGTAGAATGAAAGGGCAGCCTGGTGTCTCCGGTATTCTCCATTGCTAGGGCTCAACCGACGGGTATCACGGGTGCTTTTTCTGAATGCTTTCGAGTTCCGCCATGTCGTCGAATTTGTCGTGTTGTTGTCGAGCAGAATAATCGGGCCGATCCAAACTTTCTAATTGTTTTAAGGTGTCGCCTCTGCGGAACATCAAAACATGACGGAGTTCTACAGCGTCCAGAAAAGCACTTGCTGTCAGGATCGTCAGTGTGAATGATGATGGCCTCCAGATGCTTACAATTATCTACCTGCGGTTCTAAAGTAGCCATTCTTTGCTCCACGATAGTCGTCCGTATAAGCTTTCCGCGGTAAGAACACAGTGGTTAGTACTGAGGCAACGCATCGCAGGCGCGATTTTCTCCGGTATGAGCGTGTAACAGCGTGTGCTCACCGTATCGAATGTCAGCATACGAAGGGTCAGCAATAACACACGTCAGTAATAAGAGTGTCGAGATTTGGCTTCCCTGCTAAATCACAGTCACCTGCACTTGCATAACACTACTGGCGGTTGACAGTTATGGCACCTTTTGACAAAGTAGTGTTGTGCACAATCTTTCCACAATCATCTGATGTTAGGGGGCCAGCAACAAAAAAGGTGAGCTTTGGAGCAATCCTTTCAACAGAGCACCGAGGTATAAATAGTAGCCTCTATAGCTATCATGCATGAAAAGGCTTCTAAAACCAGCTGCCGGGTGTAGGCGTTATTGCACGGGAAGATAAGCGATTGGGACATAAAAATAAAACGAAGAATTTAAGAACAAGTGTTCGCAGTAATGAAGTCTACCCTACAGAGTAAGACGCTCACATAGTCATGTGTGTTCACATTCGTGGAAATGGTAATCCGTTGACATTCTCAACAGAAGACCTCCGAAGGACGTGAGAGGTACTCTCAAGTAGTTTGGTTGTACTTGACGCACGAGGTTACAACAGTATGAGCATATATCAATGGAAAAATGGTCTCGATGTTTCCCCCGTATTTATAGCCACCAACAGCGAAGTTTTTTAGAGGGTTCCTGGCTAATATAATGAAACATGGTGTTCATATTCGGTCTAAGATGCCCATAGAAAGGCATCCAGATTAACCATCACAGGACGAAGAAGCGAATTCCCAGAGAATGCCATTGCTCCACCATTTTGATTGAAAAACTGGGATATGGGTGTGGAAGAGTCGAGCTTGGCATATTATTTATCAAATTATTTATTTCACAGAAGTAACTGCTGGCCTAAAGGTTTATCGGTTACGAGCTTCGACAGAAAGCTTAGCTCACCAAAGAAACCCTTCCACACGGTGTTTGGCCCTACACGAGCAAAAACAGCAGAAAGCTTATTGCGGCAAATGCGAAACGCTGAAAAATTCTCGTTAGTAAGATTATGCTAGTAATATAAGTACGGGACAATGAAAAAGCTTTTAGGAAAGCATCATAGCTTCATCTCTAAAGAACAAAGTAGGATTGACTAGGATAAAAATAAAACCCAGATCAAGGACTTGGTATTCTTCCACGTTGAATCAATACATCTGTTTCTCTTTTCGTGAAATTTGTTGTGTTTACGCAACGGCACCTTTATAACGATGGCCTAAAATGTAAGAAACGAGTACATCCCAAAAGAATGCCAAGAAATGTCACGACGTCAACGAATGCTCGACGATATTACAAGAATGAGATGTTTCCTTGCGTGGTGCTGGAAGAACGCCCATTTGGAAGTGAATACACACATCGCCAAATGTGGTCGATACGGGAGTACGAACGCCAGTATTTGTTCGCGTCTATAATATTACGTACACGTCAGCAGGTGGCTTTCGACCCTGTTCTATGGTAAGAGTATAAATGTACCGTGTTGCTGTAGAGACGTTAACAGAAACGTACTTGTCCCGACCTGTTCATATGCATTGTACGCCAGAAATGCGAAGAAATTAACATGAAAAATACAGCACTTACGAACGAGAAAGGAAGGAATAGAAAAATTAATCAGTTGATTGATGAAAAGAAGCAGCATTTTTTAGCCTAAATGGAAAAACTTTGTAGGCGCTGCGACAATACATTCGATCACAACTGCACACCACCTTCCTAGCTGACGTGACTTAATTCTTAATACGTTTGAAATGCACCACATCGGCAAGGGCGACAAAAAACTTTGTTGACGGAGTCGCTACGACCTCTAGCAGTGCGCACGTTAAAACATTAGTGTTCTTGACGCAGGACGCTACGTAGTGACCTCCCCTTTAACGCAATACACAACATTACACTTAGTGAGTCACACTTATGACGCAGTATCTTAGCAATTACACCCTTGTAACTACTTCTTTACCGCAGGACACCTAAATACACTTAGCTTACACCCTTAACGCCACGCACTTGGCAATTACACCCTAGTAATTTCATATGTATACTTCATTGACGCAAGAACTTATTTAGACTTTGTAAATTACAATCTTAACGCAGTACACTTAGTAGGTACCATTAAGTAAGTTAGTATCCTTAACCCAATATACTCAGCTTCATCTATTGTAAATTACACTCTTAACGCAGGACAACTGGCTCCCCTGGTTGATGATCGGAACTTACGCAGCTGGCCCGGCGAGTTTAAGTACCATCATAAAAGCTATGTTAGCTGCACCAAAACTAAGTGCATGGAGGAGCCTGTGCATTCTACACGCCACCGAAACGCGGCCGCTCCGAAACCTGGGAATCGAATCCGTCAACGCACAGTACATGCAAATCCACCGAAGAAACGGCTATCTAAGGATCCTAAAGACCGCCGAAACACGTGGGAAAGCGTAGCACGGCGCAAGAAGCGCCCTCGCCCGGGGGCACGATAAACGAATGACGAGTGTCCGCAAAAGCCGCCGGGACAACGCCGAACGCGAAGCGCGCGCCGCGATGCGGCGGCTCCGCGCGATGACCACGGGCGGCTGACTTATTAAGTGCAACGCGCGCACGCAAGGCGCCATCTTGATCTGCATCTTTTTGGTCTTGGCGGCCCGCCACCACGTCTGGCTGCTTCTTTCACACGGTCGGGCTATCGGGCTATGAGAAAGGCCGCGCGAACCGCCACAGGCGCGACTGTGCCGCAGTGGGGAGCTCTCGAATTGAAGAGATATTTTAAAACAAAAAAAAAAGGTAAAGATGGCACCAGCCAAGTTGAAGGTACGCGTACGCAAATCACCGATTAGAAGCATGCGGTTGTGGTTGTTACTAAAAAAAAAGAATGAAACGTAATATATAAATATGCCAACAAAGAAAAAAAAGACAACCAAATGTTTGTAGAGGTGATATCACAAATTACTGTTAAGTAGTTAGTAGTGTTTTATGATGAGAAACAGACTTGGCAAAACCACATTGAAAATAATAAATCTAAGGCAACTCGTGCTATTGGAACAATCCATAAACTCGGTCGACACACCTCTGGCCTACGCAAGGACAGTCGAAATATGAGTTACCGTATGTATGTTTGCGCAATCCTAGAATTTGATTGCGTTTTATTTTTCTGCGGGTCCAGCATATGAGATTAATCCCCTCGTTATTTTAGAACAATAGACCCTTCGAAGATGTCTGGAGGTCCCATATTTTACTGCGATCAGTGTGCTACATCAAGAAGTCCGAATCCCCACCCTAGCTTGTAGATTCAGCATGCTCACCATTAAGACATATCTAAAAATTTACGCTTCTTCAGTTAGACGTTCACAGTTCATACTCATTTTCGAACCGAGAACAATTTTTAATTAGCCATGGTCTAGAGTACATAGACCTCAAATTTTGTTTGTTAAAGAGCAGCTAGAACTTTTGCACGTCAACATAAGCAGCATTGTTTCAAATGACTCATTGGTGAAAACCAAAGTTGAATTTAATGATTGTTTCCTTCTAATGCCTAACGCCTACCTAACATATATCCAAAAAAACTTATTAAAAGAATATATACTTCAATTGCTAATGTCATTGCTACGGATGCATCCATGTGTGAAGAGAAAGCGGCGGTAGGCATCTTCTCAGAGACATTGTCTTGGTGATTCTCAGTACGTCTCCCAGATTACACTCCTATATTTGAAAAAGAGCTTTTAGCAACAATTCTGGCCATTTTAAAGCTCTCAATCAATGATTCAGCAGTTGTTATTGTCACTGATTCATTTTCCCTATGTAGATCCATAGCCTCAGCTTCTTCACTCGAGTACTTCCTTTGAAATGCTTTCGCTCCTTTAATCCCATAACATTTTCAGTACAGTGCGACTGGTGTGGGTACCAGGTCACCGAGGCATGTGTATAAATGAAATGGCTGACACTCTTGCGCATTGGTCTCTAAATGGTCCTGTAATGTCCATGGTACCTGATACCAGTTTTGTCACTGAATCCCAATTTCGTAAATGTTCTTTACTCTAGAATTCCATGAAAATGAGATTACCAGTTCACTAATATGGTCATCTTTCTTTTGATTGGAATAATAAATGGTGCCCCTCTCGCGAATTGGAAGTGTACATCACAAAATTGAAATGTCAGATTCCACCTTTTGATTCTTATTTATACAGGTCTGGTCAGCTACCATCTTCCTTTTCCTTTTACTATCAAGAGCCAGAAAACATCGACCGTTTTTTTTTACTTATTTGCCGACGTTTGACAAGCGTTGGGAAGAAACATTTAGAAACTATATTCAGAAACTTAAACATGACTCTTGATTCTGAAAATATCCTTTTTTGGGGGGCCTCTTCTCTTTGCCACAGGAGCGTCTGCGTTTGCGTAGCAGTTTGTGAATTTCTCAGGGACACAAGGAGCTTTGCTTGTTAAATATCCTTTTTTCCTTTTTTTACCTAATGAAATTCTAATTTTTTTTAATTACCTTTCATTTATTCTTTAAAATTATTAGTTATTTACCTACTTTATTCGTAAATCACCATATAATTATCCGTTCTTAAGTTCCGTAGATAACAGAATAATTACTTTTCCTTTTTCAAAATTTAACAATTCGTTTTCCCCATTACAATAACCGCCGCCTTAGTAGCGAATCACCCATAGTGGGTACGAGCCAAGGCATATAAGAACAAGAAAGCATGAAGCCACTTTGAAATCGGTACGTATTTCTCAGAAAAAAAAAGTTTCTTAGTAGCCGAAAAATTCGTCCTTCTCTCTGGAGACTTTTTTTTTTCCTCCCCACTCCATACTTTTCAACCCTTCCACTACCTTGCAGCTTTCAGCAGAACTCATTTGTAGTACTTATTTAAATATGCCTTGTGTAGATGTTATACTAAAGCTCGTTGAGTCTGCCTTCGCAGGCACATAACCGTGAATATTGGTTGATTGATTGATATGTGGGGTTTAACGTCCCAAAACCACCATATGATTATGAGAGACGCCGTAGTGGAGGGCTCCGGATCTGAGCACCCAGATCTGAGCACACGGGCCTACAACATTCCCGCCCCCATCGGAAACGTAGCCACCGCAGCCGGGATTCGAGCCCGCGACCTGTGGGTCACCAGCTGAGTACCTTAGCCACTATACCACCGCGGCGGGGCGTAACCCTGAATAGGCAATGTACAGACAGTATATGGAAAGTTCGGAGAAGAGATACCGTTTCGCGAATGAATGTCCGACAGAAAGTCCACAAGATGTGGCGGATGTATGCACCAGGCGTGAAAGTCCCCCATTCACAAAAGAAGCCCGCATCTTTTATAGATGCCCTAAAGATACCAACGCAGAGACAATAGAAAGTGACGTTTAACTTAAATGTGTATGTAAGGCCCAGCTGTTCGGCCAATCAGATTCAGTATTCAGATTGAACATAAGCGAAGAGACGAAAGGGTGAACAGGAACGAATTCTCAAGTTGGTCAAGTTGTTGATTAAGTGAGTGAGTGAGTGAGTGAGTGAGATCCACTGAACGACCATCAGAAATTCATCTATCTATCTATCTATCTATCTATCTATCTATCTATCTATCTATCTATCTATCTATCTATCTATCTATCTATCTATCTATCTATCTATCTATCAATCTATCTATCTATCTATCTATCTATCTATCTATCTATCTATCTATCTATCTATCTATCTATCTATCTATGTATGTGCCCACCCAACCATCCATATACGAGAATTAGCTAAGAAACAAGCCGACTAGTTTAATGCGAAAAAAAAAAAGAACTGTGAACTCTTTAGCGGTTTCTGAAAGGCAATACAGGAACCCACTCGGTGAAGTTCATGCCGCACACTATAGGGGAACCACCTCCTGCTCCTGTCGAATGAACTGTCGGGTACATGGCTTTGCAATAATTATTAAGGTTCTGAGTGCATTCAGAGAGTAAATAGCGTGAAGAAAGGATCAAATGAGAACATAGTGCAAGAAAGAAGCGGAAGTGAAAGAGGCGCTTCATCCTGTATGGCAGCCAACGGGCACGGCCTTCGACAAAGGACGCTGGAACGCCGTTCCCAAAGCGTTGTCCTGCTGCTATCCCTTCTGCGCATACCAACACACACATTCACAAACCCATTATACGCTTCATATCGACGCCGTACACGCACACAAAGCATACCCACCACCCAGTGAGACAACACAGACCACGCGGGTGCGCGACCCTGAAAAGTAAAGAAAGCGCGGGAAAGGGCCGACGAGGAAAGGACTGTCAGACATGGCCGCACTAATTAACTCTCCCACCGACGATCGACCCGGTTTGCATGCTCGGAGGCCATCGTGCCGGTGTGACACTGCCGGGAGAGCTTAATAGATTCCACCACGTGACAGCGCTTTCCTATGCTACGGCCGTGCGTGCCTGCTAATAGCCGGCTCATAAAGCATACACTGTAAGCGCGCGTTCTGGGACTCCGCAAGGCCATTGCGGTGTCGCGGGCTTTAGGGGGACAAGCTGAATTCTCTGCACCGGACAAGTTAGGTGCATCGAGATCGGAGCTGACAGGTAGTGGCGTGTCCTATATGACAGAAAGGTTGTTTGAGAGCCTCTCTCTCTCTCTCTGTGTATACGTTTGTGCGTGCTCTGCTCATCAAAGCATGCGTACGACCAAAGCTCTGCAGGTACAGCTTACCCTATTTCGCTTGATCACACCGTCACGAACATAACAGCTTTTCTGTCATGTCACCCGCGTGGCCACGGCAACAAAATGCAGCTACGGAATACACCACACTCTGCGACGTCATATACATTACTGCCAGCTCACACAGCTCGATTGACATGCATGGCCACACAAATGTGACTGCACACCCAATAAGAACATTGAGGTTCGATGTCCTAAAGCCACGATACTGACATGTGCACGGACCCGTGTAACTCTTCCCCGTAACAATATGATTAAGAGAGACGCCGATACGTATAACGGAGGCCTGCGGAAATTACGACCACCAGGAGAACATTCTTTAACGCACACACCGACTTGCAGAGTTTTCCCTTTATCGGAATTCGGCCATCAGTCGGGATTCGAACGTGCGACCTTCTGGTCACCACCCAAGCACCATAACCACCAAACCACTCGGGCAGATAGCAACTGCAGACATACAAAAGCTAGCCGAACGGGGTAAGTGGTTTCGGAACTGGCTATAAGTTGCCGTTGATGCCTGAGCGGTTAATTCCCTCACCTAATTGATGAACATTCAGATATGTGGCAGGACTGATAATACCATTCGAATTCTTTCTGAGGGTTTGCGATAGAGCACTAAATCACCGGAAAGAAGAAAAAAAAAAGAAAGAGAGGACTTCAGAGTTGACCGACATGTCCATAGGTTATACGGTGTACGTGTTATAGTGGAACCGTGGTCACAGTAGCACCAATTACCATGTACCGACAATCGTTAAGCTTTGAACTTTGCTAAAAATATCACGAACAAATTCGTCCTTCGCTGTAACGAAGTCGAGGGCGAAGCAGTGGAAGTTTGTGACACTTACAGGTCGGGTTATATGAGTAACGAATCGAAACGCGGGGTGTGCCACTGCTGCAATTATAAAGTGTCGCGAGAATTGTAGGATGCCTCCAGTCTCAACCCAGGTATACCGTAGCCCGAATTCGCGCACATTTATTTTTTTGATTGATTTGTGGGGTTTAACGTCCCAAAACCAACATTTTTTTTTCCTCGGGAGGTTGTGTACAAGACGAGCCATGTTTTTAGCATTAGATGTTAAGGGAGGCCTCCCATATAATGAAGTGTGTGAAGGAGCCGGGACGGTTTCAGTAACAATTTTCACGACTCTCATGTAGTGCATCCTCTCTCACGAGGCAACAGATCACCACTATCATCGTCATCGTTGCCGTCGTCGTCGTGACCATCATCATTATTTAGCATAGTTATCACATTCCTAGCAGTTATTTATACAGTGCGGTTTGTGGATGAGACATCGCCGACATTTTTATTTATTTTCTACGCTTAGAACACGCGCACGCACGCAAATACATGCAGGAACCTACGTAAAGTGGGGAGGTGTCAGAAATTATTTTCCCCTACGTGTATTTTCGCCTGCACCTCTGAATAAAATATTTTCTGAATGACTAGAGTCGGCTCTAATAAATCGATAAGCAATTCACAAATATAACCGAAGACTCTTCGTAAGAAAGGTTAATTGACGGTTTCTATAGTAGCTTAAAACAAGGAAACTGATACCAATTTCAAAAAGAGAGAGCCTTCTTAGTTGCCCAGAAATTCATCCTATTCAGGTGATCGAATTCGAGACCAACGCCTTTCCGCGGTGTGGTTGCTCTACCGATTGAGCTCTGGGGAGCTAGCGAATTGGCGGCGCGGTTTCGAATGCGTCATCGACTCGAAGCACGTGGACACACATTGCTGCAAGTCGATTCCTCGGCACTGATAGAACAATAACCACAAAAAACACCTCACTGAAGCAAACACACTGAAGAGACGTTGGTCCCGGATTCAATCCTTAGAGAAGGATGAGTTTTTTTTTTTCTTTCTGAGAAGGAGCTTTCTCGTGTCTTTGTGCTAAATATGAGTCATTGCCAATTTTCTTTTCCTGCTCCTTCTGCCATCTTGTGGGTTTCTGGAGAGCTGATTAGGAAGTTCTCACTTAATTTTTTATCTCTTTATGGTTTCTTCAAGCACACTTCTGAGGGTTTGCCTCTAGCAGCGTCCAAACGAACGCCTCATTGACCCCTGCTTCTCAAACTCTTCCACTCACGATCACTCCTTCTTAGGCGCTTCTCGACTCATCTATAACGGTCCCCATTGTTCCCGAACGGCAGGCCTTAAGAGTATCGGCGACGCCCAGAGTCACCCCCGCAACGCCTACCGGTGGTCTTGACTTGCTTCATGGTCCATTTATGCTGGACGTCTTCCTTTTCTTTTTCTTTATTGTCTCAGCGTAATGCTTCTCATTCACATTGATTTCGGCAACTTGAAGCTCTTATCGGCAGCCTCGACTATTGATTGGTGATATCACGCTCGTTTAGCCATTGAGACGTGTCGCGATGAACGACTTATGATGGTCTTACGTTCATTTTAAGGGTTTGTTTTTGTTTGTTAGACATAATATTAGTGAGAACCAAGAAACAATAATACCACAGAAAGTATGGGGGGGAGGGGGTGTTACTGAAAGTAATTGCAATGTAAAAAAAAGGTTTTAGCGCACCTGAGAGCGAGACTTGTCAACTGCTGGGTAAGCCGTGGTGGAGGAGTCGTACTATAGACAACGAAATGATTTTTTGGTTTGTTATACAGCTAAACTGTCTTAAGTCCACCCTGTGTCGTCGTTCTCAAAGTTGTCGTCACCATAGTAGCAGAATAGTAGTAGTTGTAGCTATATTAGTAGTAGCAGCAGAAGCAGCAGCAATAGTAGTAGTAGTAGTAGTAGTAGTAGTAGTAGTAATAGTAGTAGTAGCAGCAGCAGTAGTAGTAGTAGTACTAGTAGTAGTAGTAGTAGTTATATTATTAGTAGTAGTAGCAGCAGCATCAAATGTAGTAGTAGTAGTAGTAGTAGTAGTAGTTATATTATTATTAGTAGTAGCAGCAGCATCAAATGTAGTAGTAGTAGTAGTAGTAGTAGTAGTAGTAGTAGTAGTAGTAGTAGTAGTAGTAGTAGTAGTAGTAGTAGTAGTAGTAGTTGTTGTTGTTGTTGTTGTTGTTGTTGTTGTTGTTGTTTTTGTTGTTGTTGTTGCTGCTGCTGCTGCTGTTGTTGTTGTCGTTGTCGTTGTTGTTGCAGACTTCGTGCAGACGTCCGCAGCGGTGGTACAGTGGCTACAATGCTAGGCTGCTGACCCAAAGGTCGCGTGTTCGATCCCGGTCACGGCGGTCACATTTCGATGGAGCCGAAACGGTAGAAGCCCGTGTTTTGTGCGATGTCAGAGCCCGTCAGGGAACACCGAATGGTCGAAAATTCCGCCCCCCCCCCTCCATTGCGGCGTCTCTGATAATCATTTTGGGCTTTTGGGACGTAAAATACTAGGTAATATTATTGTTACTTCATCAATACGATCTGTGACACCTTGATGATGTCACGGAGCGACATGGTCAAACTGTTCTAAATATTTTTTTGCATCACTCGCTGTAACACCATTCACCGCTTTTCGTGACTGAAAAGAGATGTGAGGCCGCACTCGTTTAACCTACCGTAACCGCTGCCCCACTCCTTCCACGGGGGACTTTCCCGTTCAGCGTGCGTATGCATGGTTAAGAGCGCGACGTGCAAATCTTGGAACTACGCTCGTTCTGTCCGTGCTTTCTGATGACTTCCTTCGGTCGCGTCTAGCAATACTCATGTAGCGCTTCAAGTTGAACGCCGGACGAGGGAAAAAACAACAGAACGGCAGCTCGCGTAGCGCTTGCACGATATTTGCAGAATGACAAGAGGCGCAAAGCGGTCATTTTCCAAGAAAGCTCATAACATTGTAAGGTTGGCTTGTGGCGCGTCTTTTGTGGCTGTTAGTACCACCTATTCAGAAACACTAGACATTCAGCCACCATCCCATCTCAACATCTCGTATCATACATATTGGACATATGCGAAAATCTTTTATGATGATGAAACGCATACGATTCATGCATGTTCATACATTCGCATCATATCAGAATGCCACAGCACGTGTTTTTTAAAGTACTTTAAAAAAACCATGGGCTAACATTTTTTTTTAATTGTGCAGAATAACATGCAGGCCGGACAGTTTCTCGAGAGCATCCTTCAGGCAATCTTCATAACTCAACATCAGAACAATGCTTTTTTTCAGCAGTTTATAAATATAAGTATTTGGAATGCCGCAAGTGCTGTAATTTCTGCTGAACGCACGCGGGTGTTTTACATAGAAGCGCCAGACTCCATTGGGAAACAAACTGAATAACTAGCAGCTTGATTAATTAGCATTTGTAAGCCACATAGATGCAAAGACGTCTCGTATTCTCAAGTAAATGGCGTTCACATTGTCTACAATGCAGGACAGATTCTCGATATTCAAAACAAAACGAGCAGTATTTCTCACGTGGCCCTATTGTCCACGGTAGGATCGAATAAGAGCACTGTCAGTGAGTCAGGCCTTTGAAAAAGACATGTACTAACAATAACTGAGGGCGACGTAATTTAACGTGAGTCAGAGCAGATTCTTTTTTTTCCCCCTTAGCAACTGTTAGCGATCGCTAACGGCTACCGTATTCGCAATAGGAGGAACCTTTCTTGCACCGAAAGCATTTCTTTTCTGGTCGCAGCAGTACCACCAACACTATGCAGTCATGTCTTTGTAAATTAGTTGCCTGGAGACGTAATTATTTTCTTAGACTTCGGCAACATATAGACACCTACTGCCAGTCTACATTGATACTCACTCACCTTATACTTATCGCAGTTAATAATAATAATAATAATAATAATAATAATAATAATAATAATAATAATAATAATAATAATAATAATAATAATAATAATAATAATAATTTCGCTTTCTTTATGAAGAACTATTGTGGCTGTGGATCCACTGTAGATTTCTTTCAGTAAGTTTTTGTAGGGTTCCTTGATGCTCTGATTCCGTAGTGCCTGCATTACTGCTGATGTCTCGAGTGAGTCAAACCTCTTCTACGGAGGCTATGTATAAGAGTTGGTTGTATTCAGCGAATTTCTCTATTACCTGCTTGATAGTACGAATAGGGTCAATTGTGGAGTAGCCTGTACAAAATCCTGCTTGATCCTTTGGTTGATTGAACTCTAGTGTCGCCCTAATTATATTAGCTACTATTTTTGTAAATATTTTGTAGAGTACGGACAGTAAGCTGAACGACCTATAATTTTTCAAATCCTTGAAATATTTTTTTTCTTAGAGATTAAGTTGATGTTGGAGTTCTTCGAAGATTCCGGTACCCTTCCCGGGAAGAGGCACTTCGTATATAAGATGGCCAGTTTTTCTAACACAATTTCTCCGCTATCCTTCAGGAGGTCTGTTGTTACTTTATCTTCACCAGCAGCTTTGCATCTTTGTATTCCTTCTAGGGCTTTCCATGCATCCGCTGTCGTTACTGGTAGGACGTCGAACTTCCCTGGATTATTATTGTTTCTCACGATATTATTCTAGTTGTTTTGGCTTATGTACAGCTCTCTGTAAACTCTTTCGCCACCTCGACAATACTAGTCATCTTGCTTATAACGCTACCTTCCTTGTTTTTTGATGAATTCATTCCATTTTTGCCTATGCACAAGTTTGCTTTTGCAGCTTTTAGGCTTCTGCCGCTTTTTACAGCCTGCTCAATTCTCTCCATGTTATACCTTCTGGCGTGGGCTACCTTACGTCCATTGAGTAAAACTTGAAAAGCTTCACTAGTATAATTTTCTTTGTTGCATTTCAGGCTTTCATTGTTTGTCGTCTCTTATTAAGACTTTTCTTCTCATGAGATACTTTCCCACTTGCCCTGTCTACTGACTGTAGCCCCAACTTCTATTGCACAATCTTCGATGATACTAGTAAGATTATCGTTCATTGTATAAACGCTAACGTCGGTCACCTCGTTTAGTGCCTCGAATCTATTCTGAAGCGGAACTCTGAACTTCTGTACTGTCACTCTCCCCGCTAGTTCATTAATTGATTTTTACGTATCAGTTTTTGTCTTCACTTTTTTTTTAAATCTAGGTGACTACGAGCTCTTACCATTCTGTGGTCCCTGCATGGTATTTCGCCAACGACTTCTACATCATGTAAAATGCCTGGGTGTGGCCACAAAATGAAGTATATATCATTTTCACTTTCGCCATTGGGACTTCACCACGTCCACTAACGGTTAGCCCATTTTCTGAAGAACGCATTCAACATCCGTAAATTATTACGTTCTGCGAACTCCTATAATAACTTCCCTCTGGCATTTCTAGAGCCCATGCCATATTCCCACTGCATAGTCTCCGGCCTGTTTCCTACCTACTTTTGAATTAATGTCACCCATCAGAATAGCGTACTGTGACTTTACTTCATTACTGGCTGACTCTACGTCTGCATAGAAGCGTTCAACCAAATGATCATCATGGCTCGATGTAGGCGCGTAAGCCTGGACCACCTTCACCTTGTACTTTTTGTTAGACCTAATGATACTTGCCACCCTCTAAACGGTGCTATAGTATCTCTCCATGTACTAGCGATACTCTTGCGTATAAGAAACCCCGCCCCTAGTTCTTTTTTTGTCAACTAATCCACGGTAGCATATGACGTGTCCGTTTTCAGCGCTGCATAAGCCTCAAGTGACCTCCTAACTTCGCAGAGCCATATCACATCCCATTGAACACACTCTGATTCCTCGAATAGGACAGCTAGACTAGCCTCGCTATATATAGATAGCATTCTGGCGTTGACGATAGCGAAGTTCGTATTCCTTAAGAGGCAAGAAGTGAGCAGAGCGGGTCAGTAAACGATCCTGGGTTAAGGATATCATAGCTGAATCAAGAAGAAGAAACGGACATGGGCCTGGCGCGTAGAACGTAGGCAGGATAACCGCTGGTCATTAGGGTAACCGACTGGATTCCCAGAGAAGGCAAACGCACGAAGGAGAGACAGAAAGTACGTTGGCCGATGCGATTAGCAAATTCGCAGGTATAACGTGGCAACGGAAAGCACAAGACCGGATTGATTGGCGGACTATGGGAGAGGGCTTTGCCCTGCAGAGGGCGTAGTCAGGCTTATGATGATGATGATGATGATGATGATGATGGCGATGATGACGATGCTGATGATGATGGCTGCTTTACAATATGAACGTAAGGCTACCAATGTCCCAGAGGCATAAGATGAGAACAGCAAACTTTTGCGTTGGCTCTCCTGAATGATGCACCGCGATATTGGCCTTGCCCTTCTATGAAATGTTTACAGGCATTACATGAAAATGCGCATGATCAATTTCGATCACACAATGCTGGAAGAAACCGCGATGAGTCACGAATGCACGACACACAGAAACGTTTTAACAATACTAACGTTAACGTGAAGCGTTAAAAAAAAGACAATTCTAACTCCATAACCGGTCGCCAAAGCGACCGTGCATTCGGTGTTCGGAAAAAGGCTTTGTCCAAACTTCGTTTTCGCGTGTGATATCGTCTTTCCGGGCAACAAAACACACACACACACACACACACACACACACACACACACACACACACACACACACACACACACACACACACACACACACACACACACACACACACACTTGCACGCACTCTAAGATGATAGACGACCCTAAACAATATAGGTAAGGCCAGCTGTAGCAGTATATTAAGAAGAGAGACAGGATTTCTCCGAATTCTTCGACTCATACAGTCAACTAGAAGCACATTATCTTCCGTTTTGTTTTTTATTATGCGAAGAAGCACAAGATGAAGTTTACGCGTTTCTTAGAAAGTAAAAGGCAGCTATCAAAGCCTTTAGTTAACAATTGGCAGAGCACCTAACTTTTTGCACAAGATAAAGAAAAATTATGAAGCAAAACCTCTTGGCAAACATTTTCGTCTCCTGGAAACCTTCAGCAATATGCATTTCGAAACGATAAAGCAGCAGACCAGCTGTCATTCGAAGCATGGTAACGTTGTCTCGCAACAAAAGTGACCTTCAGCAACATCTTGAAATTGCATAGTCAACTGGCGATGCGTCTCACTAGCGTAAAAAAAATACAAAGACCTAACGCAGATGTTTCGTCTGTTCAGCCATCTTTGGCGTTTTCAAACTACATAACAACCTCGCAGCTGATATGCGAAATAATCCTGCTTCCCTTTGCGAAACAAGAACAAACACAACCTGCCTGGATGAGTTGAGAACCACCTCTTTAGTTTCAGTTCGTGGCGCCGCTGAAAAAAAAAATACATTTTATGCAACGGCCACGTTGTACAGTTATACTTCGCGGAGCCATCACTCCGACGTGTAATGCACATCTGTTCGGGGGTGCGAAGATCGTCTGCTCGCACACCGCGAGTTATCGTCTGCAACAGATGTTTCGCGCCAAGTGAGCGGCGCTCGCCGGCGTCAAGGGAGACGAAGCAGAAGAAGAAAATTGGCCGACATCTCACCTTCTCCGGCGTTCCGCGGTGCTTGTCGTTGCCTTGCCAAAACCTGCGGTCGTAGCCGCGAATGTAGCCGATCTGACTTCGCACAAACTCGAACCCGGGGTTCCAGACGAGAGATCCGTAGCCGAACACCCAGATACCAGACGACGAGCCCATCTTGACTCTCTTCCCAAAAAGCAGCAGCAGTTAAGTCCTTGCTACGAATGTTGCCTTGCTGACGCAGGAGTAGGAGCTTGGGTGTCGTCGATTTGACGTGTCACGGTTGACAAAATTCTCTGTAAATAATCAGGGTTCCTAATAAGCGTGCATTAAACTACCGGCGAATAGATAAACCGGAGCAGACGCCGCGGCGGCCATCGAGAGCAGACGACGCGCTTGCAAGGAGGAAGAAGATGAGAGGCAAAACCGGTGCAGGGGCGCTGCGGTGCCGAACTATGGTCCAATGGCGGCGCTCGTTGGCTACCACGTGACCCACCACGTTCGCGGATGATGCAAGGCGCTCTGCAGCTTGCGAGCGCGCGCTTGGGGCGTCATTCGGTTTTGTTCCGCACGCTTTTGAATGTCGGCGACGGCGTAATTGTAGCCTTGCGGGTGTGTCGCTTGCTGCTTGTTTCATCGGAAAAAAACGGGCGCTGCTTGTGGGGCGTGGCGCTTCGACGCTATGGAGCTCGCGATATACAACACTGCCACTACGTCGCTCGGAGGAGCCGAGGGCATGGCGCCTCTTATGTCTTTATATATTATCCCCCGGAAACCGGAACGCTATCCGCCTCTTCTTTCATTTCTTTTTTGCTCTTTCGCGTACTTCGTCTACAACGTCTCTCGCGGCACCGGGTTAAGGTCAGCGCCGGTCTCCTGACGTCACCGAATCGTTCCCGACGCCAGGCGTAGTATTTTTTTTTCTTACAGCTGATCGAAGGAAAACAAGCACAGTAGGAACCTTCGTTACGTTCAGTCTGTACTAGATGCCAATGCTCTAGTTCAAAAACAAATCGTGTGGCCAAAACTTCCTTGGCCTGGCAAGCAGGACAATGACCCACAAGGTGGTCGTTGCCCCTCTTAATTTGAAATGCTCTCCTTATATATCATATCAATAAAAAAAATTGAAATGACCACAACATACTTCTTTTTTCAAACTTCTTTTCTGTCACAAACGATTGCCAGCTTATCGTAACAATTATAAAAACACTTTGTACGTGCCACAAGAAACGGAGATAGCGAAATTGCTTCTGACAAGCTTACATAACAAATTGCAGTTAGCGAAAAGTAATGACAATGTATAACAACTATTTTTGAAAAGTAATGAAAATACCTTGCCAAAACTTAATTCGTGTACTAACTCATGTACACCTTCTTTACAGGACACACGCGTTAAAACAATATCAGAGATCCTTTCTCCAATCGAATGAAGGTATTCAGATTAGTATATCCTTGCCATCTTGGTTACATTTTTGGTCAACTTTTTTTATTCTGCAAAGGAAGCGGACATGCCATATTCATTTAAAAGCAGTTAGGAAAACAATATTATTTTCTTGAAATTTAAGCTGGAAGTAATTTATTGTATAACTAAATTGCTAGCCTAAATAATTTATTGTATTAGTAAATACAGTAAAGCTTATCATACTTATTATAATTTTAATTGTGCCAAGTATGACAAACGAGATGTCATTGAGAAGGGTCGTACTGTTCGACTCAGATTATAATGCAAATATGTAGGGTGGTTTGATGTCTCAAGTTCACAGCTAACATCCACAATCACTAAGCTTGGTTCAGTGCGTAAAAGCAACTTGTGCATAGGAACAGTGTATAGGAACACTGCATAGGAACAATGCATAGGAACAACTTGCTAGGGTTGCGCCGACCGTTAAATTTAGAAAAAAAATCAAACACGAACCGAACAGGATCATAACAAATCAAATACGAATGTATATCGAATGCTATCTAAATATTTTTCGGATATTAAGGATATAAGAGTCCTCCCAGCTTTTAATTAGAAACATACATTCCCATATTTCAGAAAAGTAGCATTACGTTACATTTAGTCAACAAAACACACCACAATCGAGGAAGCCGAAGTTGGCTAGCATACAATAGCGACTGAAGCCTTCAAGAAATATTGTAGCGTCAGCTACACTGGCCGAGGTTGAGCATGGCTTGTCGAGAGCCATGCTGTGCATGCTCCAGGAGCGGTGACGTCACGTGGTGCAGATCTGGCGCACCGGAGAACGCCTGGTAGCTACTGTTCTGACATGCCACGAAAAAGCTAGCGCCAATCGACTCGCCTGAGTTCGCTCACTAGTTCGTCCGTGCGTCCGTTCGTGCATCTCTCCCTCCATACGTCCATGCGTCTGCCCGTCCGTCTCTCTGCATGTGTCCGTCCATTGTTCACAATACGCATATCCTGGCATAGCCGAGCTAAGCCACAGCTAACTTAAGTGTAGGATGAACACAGGAGTGCACGCAGATACGTGGCCACTCTTTTTTTCCATTTTCTCTTTTCCAGTTTTTCTGTTATCCTGTTTTTCCTTATTTCCATTTCTGCTAAGTTTCTTCATATTTTTTTCTCTCTCCCTTCCTTTCTATTTCCCGCTTGCTTCCTTTTTTTCAATTTCTTTATACCTGTTTCCTGTTGTAATGTTTCCCTAGACACAGTGCTAATATATGCACTTGATGTCATCGTCAAGGCACTCAAAGAACAAAAGGAAGACAAGTACTCTTTGGCTCGTGCGCGCGCTCCATATGCTACAGCTTGCTACGCTGCACGCAGTTTTTTTTTTTTTTTGCCTGCGTTACGTAAAGCGACGGTGGCCACATTCATTCACAGCATACGACACCATACGTCAGAATACGACAACTGGCTTACCAAAGTACTCTGCACTTAAAAATTCACGCTCGGGATTATTTTCAAGATTCTGTAAAGCTAAGCAAAAGCATGAGGGGAGGTCATGTCATTCGAGATGAGGTTGTCGTACAAGCAGGCGGCTTAGCAACGGTAACAGTAGACTAACAACAGTGAATCAGCAGGTACAGCATTGTTGCACAGCCCCGCTGTCCGGACTACAATGAAGACAAATGGCTCAAGGACAGAGTTTACGGAGCCCCGCCGCGGTGGTCTAGTGGCTAAGGTACTCGGCTGCTGACCCGCAGGGCGCGGGTTCGAATCCCGGCTGCGGCGGCTGCATTTCCGATGGAGGCGGAAATGTTGTAGGCCCGTGTGCTCAGATTTGGGTGCACGTTAAAGAACCCCAGGTGGTCTAAATTTCCGGAGCCCTCCACTACGGCGTCTCTCATAATCATATAGTGGTTTTGGGACGTTAAACCCCACATATCAATCAATCAACAGAGTTTACGGAAGCGAAATACCGAGAGTGAACAGACACTGTTCAAATGCACCTATATTTTGCGCAAGTCGACTCCGTCTGCGTCGAAGTTAAATTATGCATTTTTGAAGCAGTTTCAAGGCGATATTTTAAAGGACATCGTATTTATATATTATTCAGAATTTTACAGAGTGGCATGAAATTGGAGAATCTTTGGAGAGACCTTTGTCATTCAATGCATGTGAATTTATTATTATTATTCCAAGCTTTAACGCAATCAGTTTGCGGGTCTAGATACTCTAGCACTTGGCCGTAAAATTTCAATGTCCGTCTTATCGTTTTCATGCAGAACATTCGATTCATGTAAGCGTCTTCGTTATTTCATATTTTGAAGACTTGCTGACCATTGTGCGATGTATCCAATTCGAGGAAATTCGGCCTTGTCAAGCTGTCATGCTGAAAAATATTTCCGCAACCCTTTATCGTGCATGTGCGTGGTGTAAATAAATTATTATTATTGTTATCTATATGTTCCATTCTTTTTTGCCACGCCTTTACTCACTCCCTTACTTCTTTCCCACCTCTCCTATTCACCATCAGATCTTACCTCCTCACATTCACTTCCCTTCCCCACGCCCTTGCTACACTCTACAGTACAAGGCTATGATAGGCTATACAAGGCTACGGTAGGCCATACAAAGCTATTCTAGGCCATACAAGGCTACGCTATGCTGTACAAGCATGCCTGGATAGCCGAGTGCACTTTAAAATTCGGTCATCCAGGTAAGAATCTAATTCGTTCAAGAGACATTTTCGTGTCCTACGTCGAGTGCACGCTTTCTGATGCGCCTGAAGCAACAGAACAATGTTTTATAAGCTGCAGACATGCAATCTCAAGTTAGGGTGTTCTTCAATGAACTCCTGAAAAAGACTTTGAGCTGAATTTTGCGTGATATCTGTTGCTAGCGAGTTACAGTGAAGCACCATTCGACATGCCTCTGCTCGTTGGAATGCATACCATGTAGAGGTCGGGTCGCGCATGTTGCAGAGGAACGCTCGAGCAACTAATTTCCTCAAGCAGCCAACTTCGTTCGAGTGATAACTCAACTAGGCGATGTATACTAGGACATGCGCTTCAGCCTGAATGGTACATTGCGTTGGTGAGGTGTTCATCTCTATAAAACTGTCATAGACAGTGATTGGAAAGAAGGCGGTTACCTTGGATGTATTCGTTCTAGAGGTCGTGAATTATTCAGGGTTGTGGGAGCCTCATCAAGCCGTTATAAAAGAAAGAACATGTCAGTTCTCTGTCTGTGTTGAATTACGACCATGTTTACGTTGAATAAATAAAGCGAAGTACAAACAAAAAGTCTAGAGAGAAGTGGTTAGATCGCTCGCCTTGAGACCGAGAGTACGTGGTTGAAATTCTGTCTCATTTGAAACAAATGGTGTTTATACGGCATCACTGGAAAATGCCTTTTTTATAAAATGAGCGCTTAATAAGGGTCCGAAGCGGCAGTTTGATCAATGCACGGAGAGAGAGAGAGTAAAACTTTATTGAAGGGGAAAGGGAGAGGGGCGTTTTAGAGCCTTTATGGTTGGGGCCCTACGTCCAGGGCTCCACTGGCCTTAGCCGCCCGCCGGACTTGATCCAGTAGTGCGAGCTGCACTCCTGGGTCCGAGCTAGCGAGTTGTGCCTCCCACTGCTCCATACTAGGTGTTAAAGGTTCGCCGAGAAAATTGGTTATGTCACTTGGTTTACGATCGCACCCCCACGATATGTGGTAGAGAGTCGGTCTTCCGCCGCACCACGGACATACAGCCGGGTAAAGAGTTGGATGTATCGCGTGTAACTTCAGTAGGTGCGGAAATACATCCGTTTGAATTTTTCTAAGGTCAGTGGCCTCTTCCCCATTAAGGGATCTGTGAGGTGTTCCACATTTTTGACGCGTGAAGCGCTGGTGAGCTAGAATCTCCCTAGGTAAAATTGGCATGGTCAATGAAAGAGATGGATTCTCCGCTCGGTTACAAAACGCACGAGCTAGAGCGTCCGCCCTTTCATTGCCTTCGAGACCTGCGTGTCCCGGGCACCAGATCAAGCGATGGTGGTGAGTGAGTTTGGATCCTAGCAACCTCAGCCCCATTGCTGGAAGGCGGCCCCTTAAAAAGAGCCGGCAGGCTTCCTGGGAGTCGGATAAAATAACTGATGGCTCCCCTCTACGCTCCTGAAACCTTAAGGCTAAGGCTATGGCCATCGTCTCCGCCTTTGTAGCCGAGGTCGTGCGTACGGAGGCACTCGTTAGCAGCGTCATGTTGTTGTCGACAACAGTAATTATGTGTCTCTGCCAATCGAAACTGGCCGCATCGACGTACGCGACATTTGAAGCTGAGCCGAATTGCTTTCGAAGCCAGTTTACCCTCGCAGTACGTCGCTCAGCGTGAAAGTCGTGATGCATATTTTTGGGCACCGGTGCGATTGAGATTCGCCTTCGGACCTCTTGGGCTACGTCGACCAGCTCCTCATCAATGTGCTGTGGGTGGGGCGAAATTCCTATTCTAGTGAGTATCGCCCTGCCTGCTGAAGTTTCACTTAGACGATTCCTCTGAGACATGAGGACTGCGGCACTGAGCTCAGCATAAGTGTTATGTATACCGAGAGCTAGGAGCCGCTCGGTCGGTGTGCTGGTGGGTAGACCAAGTGCTGCCTTAAAAGCGCTTCTAATGAGCACATCCACCTGGCTCTCCTCACTTCTGTCGAGTGAGTGGTACGGTAGGCCATACGTCACTCTGCTCAAAACTAAGGCCTGGACAAGCCGGAGAGTATCCTTTTCTTTCATGCCTTTTTTATGATAAGTGATGCGACGGATCATTCTAGCTATCTGTTTAACCGTAGTCTTTAAGGTGGTTATCGTGTGACTGGCTTTGCCATTGCTTTGGACCCAGAAGCCAAGTATACGGGCCTGAGTAACCTCGGCTATGGCATGGCCGTCTACCTGTAAGTTTATGGCACCGTTACTTTTGTAATACTTACTGTGTATTCTTATGAGTTCAGATTTTTCAGGCGCACAGCTCAGCCCACTATTTCTTGCGAACTCTGCCACAGCTGTCGCAGCAGCCTGGAGGGTCTGCTCTTTCAGCGCCAGTGAACCCTTCGTAGCCCAGAGTGTGATGTCGTCCGCATACAATGTATATCCAAGGTGCGGGATTGCTTCGAGCTCGTGAGCAAGTCTGCGCATAGCTATGTTAAAGAGCAAGGGGGAGATGACTGCCCCTTGCGGTGTGCCTTTATTTGGCATCGAGAACGGCACCGACCTCGTGTCGCCTATCCCAATAGTTGCCGTCCGCCCAGAGAGGAAGGATTTAATGTAGTTAAATGTACGCTTTCCGCAGCCGATTGTGTTGAGTTCAGAGAGAATGGCCTCGTGCGAAACATTATCAAAGGCCCCTTTGAGGTCGAGGGCCAAGACCAAATGTTCGCCTCCCCTGGGTACGCAACTCATGACCTCTTCTTTTAAAAGGAGGAAGGCATCCTGGGTTGAGAGTCCGGAGCGAAAACCAATCATGGTAGCGGGAAACAGATTTTCTTTTTCAATGTAATTTTGAAGCCGTGTCTGTATTACTCGCTCGTAGAGCTTGCCCATGCACGAAGTAAGCGAAATGGGCCGCAGGGCTCCGAGCGATGGTGCTTTACCGGGCTTTGGTATAGTTATTATTTTGGCTTCCTTCCACTCCGGAGGAACGTGACCTTGGGACCAGCAGTGGTCGTTAAGAAATTGCGTTATCTGCTCAAGAACCTCAGTGCTGAGGTTTCTTATCATAGCGTTTGTTATACCATCCGACCCCGGCGCAGAGTTCCGATTGGCTGCCTGGGCTGCCGCGAAAACCTCTTCTTTCGTGATTGCGGCGTCTAATGTGGCATTCTCGCTGCCGATGTACTCTAATGTACATGGCGGAACCACATCAGTACCGATATAACGGTCTTTAAGCGCCTGGATCAACTCTCCGTCGGTGCCGGGGTAGCTGTGTACTATTCTTTGAAGAATGCGGTTCATGGAGGACTTAGATTTGTCCGGCTCCAGCATGGACCTCAGTATCGCCCACGTCTGGCTAGTCCCTAGTGTACCGCGGAGAGAACCGCAAAACTGCACCCAACCATCGGTGGCAAGTTTCGTTGCGTATTCATTCGCTTCCTCCGACAGAGCAGCGATTCGCCTGTAGAGGCAGCGGTTGAGGCGTTGTTTTTTCCATCTCTTGATCAGGCGTCGCCTACTATCCCACATGTGCAATAGGTGCCGGTCTATCGCAGGCGCCTCAACTGTGCGCGCTATTTTCTTAGAGGTGGCATCATGCGTTTCTCGAATGAAAGCAACCCACCCACTGACATCACAGGGCGTTTGCTCCGGCAGAGGGCGCTTTCGAAAGGTCACCCAGTCTGTCATCACAACGTCACCAGCGACACGACGAACTTTTGGTGATGCTATAGAGGTGCTAAGAATATAATGGTCACTACCAAGGTTTTCATCGAGGTTTGACCACGTGGCATTTTTAATGTTGAAGGTGAAGGTCAAATCAGGGTACGTGTCCCTGCTAATGCTATTACCAAGCCTGGTGGGTGCTGTTGGCAGAGTGATAAGGGTAAAACCTAATTTAGACGTGGTGTTCTCTAATAACACTCCCTTGGGTGAATCCCGGACGTAGCCCCAAGCGGTGCTCGGAGCATTAAAGTCGCCCACCACCACTAATTGATCTCTGGTGCCAACGGCTCGAACTGCCTCGTTTAGGAGTGGGCCGAAGTCGTCATTCCGGTTTTTGGGAGGACTGTATATGTTTAAAATTTTCGTTCGTACTTTTCCTCGTTTTTGTGGGAAGACATCGATAATTTGGTGATTAATGTCAGTCTGATCGTAATGGTCTAGCGCAACTGTCATGAAGTTACTCACCAGCGCTGCAACGCGGGGGTATTTTGGATCGTATAATGTGTAATATCCCTGCAATTTGACGGGACGGTTCCCAACTTCTTGCAGGCATATTACATCAGGTGGGATTAGTGCCGAATGGATGTAATTCTGCAATGCCGCCGCTCGTTTGTGGAACGTGCGACAATTCCACTGCCAGATTTCTAGGTGGTCGGAGTTTTGCGTGGAATTAGTTCGCGCCATGGTGACTACTGCCTTTATTGGGGGGTGTCTGCTTTCTCCGTGATTCGACGGTCCTTCGGTAGTGGACTGCTCGCGGAGGTAACACTGACCCGCTTGTTGATGGCACGCTGAATGCCTACAACTGAGTCATTAACGTATCGTCTTTGTTGTTCCGTTTCTGCTGCAAACTCTTTCCTGTACTCCGAAAACATTTGATGCATTTGCTGCATCATCTGCTCTCGGAGTTCAGACGCTGCTCGTTGCTGTTGTGATTGGAGTTCTCGCATTAAGTTTCGCAAGCTCTGCAACTGTTCCCCCATCTGTAACTGGCTAACGTGGGCCTCCTCGCTAAACCTCTGAGGTATGTCTACTTTCGCCGTTCCTCCCTCCAAAGAGTGGGCTACGGTTGCCCTGGAGATAGCATGAGTGGCGTTGTTGTTCGCCTCTAAGGCGTTAAGCCTGGCTTCAAGTTTGGTTTCTAAAGATGATATGATTTTGTGGAACTCCCGGCGTTCCTCCTTAATCTGGCATCGAAGTTTCTCGTTTTCTAAAGCAAGCTGCTTATTCTCGGCAACCATTTTCTGATATTCGGGATTCTCAATTAAGGGAGCAGATGGAGACACAATTCTCGTCCAGCTCACCGTGTTTGCTGGCTGGCAGGCGGCTGCCTCCGTCCCCTCTTTGGGCGGCGTCAAGATTTGTACCAGCGCTTTCTTCTTCTGCTGCTGATGCTGCTGCTGTTGCTGCTGCTGCTGTTGCTGTTGCTGTTGCTGCTGTTGCTGCTGCTGCTGCTGTTGTTGTTGCTGCTGCTGTTGCTGCTGTTGGTGCTGCTGCTGATGCGGCTGTTTGTTGAGTCGTTTTCTGGACGCAGACTGGGCTCGACCCTTTGAGGAAGCCCGTGACTTGGATCTTGAACGTGAGCGTGATTCCACTGACGAGTCCCGCTCGGAGCTGAACCAGCGTGGATGGTGCCTCCGTTTTGGCTGATCCACTCGGGACCTCCTAGGCGGAACGTGTTTAAGCTTCTTCTTGCACATTTTGTCACCTGTCATATGGTCCTCACCACATATCACGCACTTAGGGGTACACGCGTGTCCTTGTGCGGGTTCACGTGTTCCACACGTGGAGCATACATTGGCGTCGGGCGTTGGGCACACGTCAGTTCGATGCCCTGTGGAGTGGCATACCTTGCAAGCCTGCCTCGTAGGCTTGTGGGGATAACAGATGGCTTCCGCTCCCATGAAATAGACGCACCTAGGCAGTGTGCTGCCCGTGAAGGTAATGATGGCGGTCTTCGTAGATCCGAGCATGCGTGCCCGCTCAATCTTGACCCCCTGTGTTCTCACACGGAGATTCGCCATGAGTTCTGCTTGAGAAGTCCCCGACGGAATACCATGGACTATGCCTCGTAGGACGTCCTCAGGATCCGCCACATACGAGTTGAATGAGTGCACTCGTCCCCTGATATTCAGATGCGTGATCTCTCGCAGCTCTTTGGCTACATGCTCGTGGGGCGTCGATACGATGATAATATTCGAGCCCGGGTGGACGCGTAGCATGAAGCTACCACCGTCGAAGTGTCGGTGGCAAGCGTCTATCACAGCGGTGGAAAGTTCATAGCCGAGTATGTCTTTTACGGCGAGGCCTTTGTGAGGCCTAAGGATGATCTTTATGTCGTCCTTTGGCAGGGGCGGGAGCGGACGGCGACTTCTCGTACGACGTCGGCGCTTCACCTGACTTCCCTGCTTCGGTGGGCTGCTTGACGAGGCGTTGCACTCCACAGCTTCTGACGCGTTTTTCTGGTTTTTCTTCTGGTTCTTCTTTTGCCGGCGTGTCAAAACCGTGTGCCAGCCATCCTCCGTCCATGCGGCACCATCGTGGCGTTCCCCTGCAGACACATTGTCGACTTCTTCGGACGAACCCTGCGGTAACCAGGTCTGAACGTCCATTTGAGTGGTTTCTGTAGCAGACTCCTCATCTGTGTGAACCAGTGGCTGCTCCTGAGGAGACCTCGGTGTCTCCTGAAGAGCGTCCATCCGCCGACGCTTGAGACGCGACCACGACGCAGACGCCGCTATGCGGCGGTGCGTCTGGCCGGGCGCGACGGTCGCTGCCTCGAAGTTTTCAGCTTGCAGAAAACCGAAAAACAGCCACTCACCGCTGAAATTCGACGTTCACTGTTCGCTGTACTTTCACGAATCCGATGCACTTCAAACCAATGCACGGAGAAAAAGAAATCTGGAAGTTTCGCCTGCCAAAACCCCGATATGACCATGGCAAATGCCACATACTCCATTTCATACTTCAGGTGCAACGCTGTGGAGGCTGGCGAGACTTCTTGGAATATGCGTTCGCACCAAGAAATAGTTTCACAATTTTCCCATCTGTGGTATGCTTTTATTTCATCTTTGGTCTTATTAATACCTAAACAGGCTTTGGTAGTCGGAGATGTAGACGCCCCGTTATAGGCACCGTCCGCTGACCATAAGGAGATGCGTTGCTGGCACTAGCCCATCCTAAGTTCACTGATGTTGGCCGTTAGGGCACGCAGAAAACAGACGCTTGCGCGCGTTCCCGTGCATCCCTGCTGCAATCCGTCCACTCAAGCGGGCATCGCGTTCCATTTTGACTGAGCCCAACCTATTATTCCGTTTTTTTCACTATTGCGTTCTGGCACTACAGTCAAACTAGAAAACTCGACTGCTTGGTGCCCATACGGCCGTCTATAAGTTGTTCTGGATCACTTAGCCTCTCTTTGTTCTCCCCTCTTGGTGTTTTATTTGTCGCCTTTCGCGGCGTTCTGCCAGCGCGTTCATGCTTGTCGCGCAAGAGCGTTTACAACGATGAAAGCCAAGCACGAGACGCGCGTAGTCACAAATCGTGCAGACCGAACTCCTTGCACAGCATCCACACTGTTGCACCTGATGGATGAAACGGAGTATTGACCCTTTCAAGGTTTACAAACACAGCCCCTTGATGACTTCCGGTTTTGTCCGCTGATGTGCTCTATTAGCATTGGAAGAGTAAAAGATATTTAGAAAATAGCCCGCTGATTTTCTACAGTTTCTTTTTCTTATTTAACAAAATGCATTCAAATAAATGTTCTTTAGAGCTACATAAAAATTATAAAACATGTCATTGTACCTCACGCACGTTTCATTTATGCGAAAAGTGAAAGCGAAACTTTCCTTACGCTTGAAGAGACATCGAAAACGTGTTTTCAGTTTCAACGTTAGGAGCTGCTAAATGGGGTGACCGGAAACTTTTTTTATGGGGGGGGGGGGGAGAAGTGCAGGGCGGTACAACGCTTGTGGCCAAGTGAAACCGTCTATAGCCAAATTTCACCGGACTTACGTCACGAAAATGCGGTGGCACTGTCTTGGTAGGCAAAAGACGCTCTGCCTACCGCAGTATCTTCTAAGTTTTCAATGGTGCATGTGGTGTTCTCAGTCAAGCAACGAGAAAAAAAAAAAACGGTACGCCGACGAGCTGCGCCGCGGTTGGATGTGAGTCGGGTCGCGCAGCTTAGTTTTGTTTGTTGGCGCACATCGCAGCCCTCAGCGCTTATGGCGGAAGTTACGTGCGGACGTCGCTATAATTTTACCCTTAATGTCGACATTGGCCTACCTGTGTTTACAAACATGAAATGAGTCTATAGAAGAGGATGGATGGATGGATGAAAAAATTTTATTGGGGTCCTGAAGGATTCCACCCCCGTTTTATAGGGGTAGGATCGCGGGCCGCTCCCACGTTGGGACCGTGGGCCTTCTGGACAGCCTTGAGCTGTATGATAACCGGACTCGTGAGCATTAAATGAAAGGAGTTCTCAGAAAATTCTTCATTTTTTCTTTGTAAAGAGGGGCACCTCCAGAGCATGTGGTTAAAATCACTGCGATTCTGGCAGTCCGGACAAAGTTCTGAAATATCGGAGTAATTGCTATAGGTTACGAGGCTAGGGTATGTTCCCGTCTGAAGCATGCGAAGAGAGATTGCCTGTGGCCTAGACAACTTTTCGTGTGGCAATGGAAATAACCTACGGCCTAATTAATAGTGCTTCGTGATCTCGTTCAAGGTAGTCAAAATGTCCCTAAAATGAAGGCTGGGGGCTGACTCCTCTGTCTGAGAAGCACAAGTCCCGGCGCGAGGAGAGGGTTTAAGAATATTTACGCCATCTGGTGTTCCTTGACGTCCACTGAAACCGCGCAGTTCGCGGGCCTCTCGCATTCGCCTCCATCGAAATGTGACAGCCACGTCCGTCATCGAGCACGTGACACTCAGGTGAGCAGCCGAGCACCCCGGCGAATATGTACCTCACCTGCTTCTGGATTGCCCGAAATATGAAACTCAAAGACAAGTATTACAAAGACGTCTGCAACTTTTAGATAGGAGTGACGAAAACACTAGGTCCATGGTCAACTGCAGTTCTTCAGCAAAGAGCACTTGTATAGCCTTCAAGACGTTTCTTGAGGAATCAAATATTTCATAGAAATATTGACCTACCATATGCGATGTCGTCTACATGCAAAAGAAAGTGTATAATATTTATATAGTGTGTTTAATGTGTGTAATTTGTCTTAGTGCGAACTGACCTTGTATGTGGAAATCGTGTACATACGTATCTATTAGGCGAATATGAACTGTCATGTGAAGAGAAATAGAACTTGTGTGGGGAACATAATAACCTATCAACTGTATGTGATTGATTTATTTGTGGGGTTTAACGTCCCAAAACCACCATATGATTATGAGAGACGCCGTAGTGGAGGGCTCCGGAAATTTTGACCACCTGGGGTTCTTTGACGTGCACCCAAATTTGAGCACACGGGCCTACGACATTTCCGCCTCCATCGGAAATGCAGCCGCCGCAGCCGGGATTTGAACCCACGACCTGCGGGTCAGCAGCCGAGTACCTCAGCCACTAGACCACCGCGGCGGCGTAAACTGTATGTGAGCTGACCTGTGAAGTTTCGTTAATGTGTACTTTCACATCGTATGTTGTGCAGACTCACATTTTGTAACCTTAATGTTGATCGTACGGCATATCTTGCCAAAAGGAGTAGCCGGCGCCACCATAATGGAACCAACTTCTCCTATTTCCTCATTTTAATAAAAAAAAACTGAAAAAAGCTAGTTTGCCCCCAAGAGATGGCAATACGAACTATGGATCATTCATGCTCCAGTGCTTCATTTCCGTTTATCTTCCGTCTGCTCCGGTTTCTCCTCTTTTCGTGCGATCATGTGACATTTTATACCGTTTGCTCTCCTGTTCTTGTGATTTCTTTTCATTTGTTGTGCGATAATGTACTTTTTTAATATTATATTATCTCGTTTATAGCGCTGTCCACACTGTTTCCTGCTCCGAGCGTGGTGCGTCGAAGTGGTGGTGGTGGCGTTTTGTATTCGTTTCTATTTTCCGGACGGTTGGGTAAAACTCCCGGCACTGGCAGTCCACTGCCATTTCCCAATTCCCTCTCTCTTTTTTTAGGAGTGAAGCTACTTAGCGTGTGGGTAAGTCTCGCGGCGTCGTTCATAGTAGCCACCCCTACTACTCAGAGTGCTCATTGGATGGCGCTGTCGCACTGTTTGTCGCATTGCTGAACCGCAGCACGCGCCTAATGTTTCGTATCAGAGCTTCGCTTCGGCCCATCTGCGGTGGGCAGGGAATTATGTGTTATATCGAAACCGAGTTGTTCCAAGAATACGTGGCAGCTCCGATTGGTGCTTCTGCGCAAGTTTTACCTTTGCTTCCAACCGTGGTGCCTGTTTATGTTTACGCTGTCGATACTAGCTGGAAAGTCGTTATAAGCTTGAGGCATGGTGTGTTTTGTTAAAATGTTGCGGTTAGAGTGCACGATGGTTCTTCGTGAATCCTTGCTTCATTAGTCGGCGAAGTTTATAGTCACTATGTTTATTTCACGTGTAGTTCCTTAAAGGTCCCACGATGATTACCAACGAAAAAGAGGCGAGGCAAAAACAAAGAGTAAAAGTTACTGCGGAAAAGAAAAAAACAATAAAAATGGTATCGTTGGTTCAGAAAAACAAGAAATTTTGATATAACAACAAAGTAAACAGCCAAAACAAAACACATTGCATCGGCAGTTCGATGCAATGTGTTTGTTTACGATAAACACATTAAAGCTATGGTATTCCACGCACTTCCAGCGCAACATGGCCACCGTCACCGAAGCTCCAACGTGTGGCCTTGCACTCTTTGTGCAGAATGCCAAGAACACCACGACGGCAGGCTTGGAACCCAAGGCGGTGACGTAGGAAGGTGCCGTATAGGAAGGGTGGAGGGCATTTGCCCGTGAGTCTAAAAGCGCGGTCTCTTTTGAGTCCTTGGCCCAAGACCTCTTTTCGCGGTCGAGTATGGGTCAGGGAGAAAAGATTCAAGGCTTTTTGCAGTGCTTTGCATGGGTGCATGCGATGTATCTTTTTTGGTTTTAGTTTTTTTTCATATGGGCTGTTTTAACCTGTTCTTCTAGAAAGTGGCCACACGCACAACTAGAGATTCCTTGACTCCGACTAAAATATTTGTTAGTCGCAGTAACTACTTTGGCGCATCGCTAGTTCTTTCTAGTGTGAAGCTGTGGTTTTCGGTAATGCCTACCACACACCTTGAATAAAAATTGTTTGCATAGCACATAAAAGGTGCAGGGATATTCACCTGTAAAGAGGACTGTTTCGTGAAGTTAATATCCTTCGACTTTATTTAACTGAGATGAATGTCTAAATTTTTACTATAGCAAAACAATTTAGGATTTCTCGGACTATAAGAACTGGAGTGACATTGCTTGCCAGGTTTTATCCAGCTTTTTCTCACTCGCTTTGCAGAGCACTTCAGTGGCGGAAGGAGTTAAAAGGACAATTGAATGCTGGGTGATACGCGCAAATTCACGATAATATTGTCACGGGGTCGTGACGCTGACCAAGAAAGAGATGGCTTGTGTAAAATGAAACTTCTCATTTGGCCCAACTTGTGGCCGGTGAATGAATCGTCAGAAAACAGCGATGTGCATTGTCACTCGTAGCGGCGAACGAACAGAGCCTCGGCCGTCAATCAACTGAAAAACTGAAGCTCGTCCGTGTTTACATACGCGCATTCCAATATTCGAGTGCTATCGCTAGTGGCCTCGTAGATTCCAGAATAATCTGTAATATCCGCTTTGTGAGCGTAATCTTAACAAAACGATCTACTACAGCCCCGAGGCCTCTCGAACATTGACCCCCGTATTCTAGAACGTCCTTCTACTCAACGCTTCACCTTCACTCGAGAAGGCCGGTGGGAGCGCCGTCTCTAGGCAAGGAAAGTCACTGCATATCAGCGATAATCTGCTGATTCATGAGTAGCGCAGCATCACTTTACAACGAGGCGCGGCGCAGTGCTCAACTCTGTCAAGTGGAGGGTGAAAGTCGAGTCGAGGAGTGTATGTGAATACGGGGGTGAGAATGACATTGAAAAAGGGCGATACCAAAACGGGAGGAAGGAATGTGGCATCACTAGGAGATATCCCGATGTAAGGGATGCTCAGGATTAATTTTGACATTCAGGGTGCTCTGCAAAGACGCATAATTTATTCAAATACATAGAAAGACAAATCAAATAACTACTGATGATCATACGTGCGGTTGAACGTCCCAACACCACCATATGATTATGAGAGACGCCGTAGTGGAGGACTCCGGGAATCTCGACCACGTGGGGTTCTTTAACGTGCACCAAAATCTGAGCACACGGGCATACAGCATTTTCATCTCCATCGTATCTGCAGACCCCACAGCCAGGATTTTATCCCGCGACCTGCGGGTCAGCAGGCGTGTACCTTAGCCACTAGACCACCACGGCGGGGCATGGAATAACATTAAATTTGCTGGCTTAAGTTTTTCTGCACTGATAATTCTGACACTTTACGTTCATCAACACTGAAGTACTGTTTCTTGCGAACTTTCTTGACAGTGATCAAGCATATACTTAACTGCTGTGCGATGGATTATTGGTCAGCTTCCGCAATAAGTTCACATTTTACGCGACGCCACCAGGCGGGAAAAGAGAGCGTCACACTCGCCGTCCGTAGTGGCCACTGGTGGCGCGGACTGATGTTCCCTCGTTTAAATGCACATCATCATAACGATCGTCATCATCAGCCTGACTACGCCCACTGAAGGGCAAAGGCCTCTCCCATGATCCGCCAATCGACCCGGTCTTGTGCTTATTGCTGCCACGTTATAACTGCGAATTTGTTAACCTCATCAGCCCACCTAAGTTTCTGTCTCCCCTTCGTGCGTTTGCCTTTTATGGGAATCCAGCCAGTAACCCTTAATGGCCACCGGTTCATACCTCTTGCTATGTGCCCGGCCCATGTCTATTTCTTCCTGATTTTAACTATGATGTACCTAACTCCGGCTTCTTCGCTAATTCACTGAGCTCTCTTGTGGTCTCTTAAGGTTACACCTATCATTTTCCTTTCCATCGCTCTCTGCGTCGTCCTCAATTTAAGCTGAACCCTCTTTGTAAGCCTCCAGGTTTCTGCTCCGTAGGTAAGTACTGCAAGAGGCAGCTGTTATATACCTTCCTCTTGAGGGAGAGTGGCAATCTACCAGTCGTGATTTGAGAGTGCTTGCCAAATGTGCTCCACCCTATTCTTATTCTTCTAGTCACATCGATTTCGTGGTTCGGCTCTGCGGGTATTACCTGTCCTAAGTAGGCATATTCCTTAACAACTTCCAGCGCCTCTCCACGTATCACAAAGTGCTGTTTCCTGCCGAGATTGTTGCACATTACTTTATTTTTGTTCATAATAATTTTAAGACCTACTTTTCTTCTTTCCGTGTCCAGCTCAGTAATCATGAACTGTAATTCGTCTCCTGAGTTACTCATCATGACATATATACCCAAAATGTGGACCTGGTGGGAAAAATGTGGACCATGCATCGGACGCGTGATTCGAAGGTTGCGGACTCGGTCCCTGTCGGCTGCAGGTTATCTTTTTCGTCTGCTTTTCTTTCCTCAAATTTACATTCAATTGACTGCAAATACAATCCCCTATTCTTTCCTTGGCATTATTGTCCGTTAGTTTCAACACTACATACCTCAATATGAATGAGAAATAACAAAAAATTATGCAAGAGAAAGAATAGAGGATGCAATCAGAAGTAATTGTATTGTTCGTGTGAAAAAAAAAGTGGACGAACGATAACTTGCACTGGGCAGGGGACTGAACCCGTGACCTAGGAGTAACGCCTCAGGTGCTCTACCACGGAGCTACAATCATGACATTCATCGCTTCCGTCCGCTTTACAGCGTACATATGTTCATTTAAACGTTGAAGTGTTTGTCAGCGCCACCTGCTGCCATTACGGGAAGTGTGCAACACTCTTTTTGGCCTGTTCGGCATCATGTAGCACATTCTACGTATCTGTCGTCGAAATTGTGTTCCACGTTCACCGGAAACAGGTGGCGCTGACTGACGCTTCCACGTTTAAATACATATATATACACCTCATAAAGGGAGCAGAGTGAATTATCTCTACCGTAACTCAGTAGTGGAGCATTGGAACGCGTTATTCGAAGGCAGCAGCATGCCGGCGGCGACTTTATCTATTCGACCACTTTCCGTTCTTCCCATTTCCATTAAAATTAAATTAAATACTATCTCCTATAGTTGCCTCGAGCTTATTGTATTTTGTTCTTATTAATATAGTATATAGAAAAGACATGCGGGTGCTTAAATTTACACTTTGTTGACTCAGTGTCCCTCTAGCGTAGGAGCTCGGTAAGAACTATGCATGCGTGCTCCAGAAATAAGATCACATGTAATGGGAAAGTATAAGAATTCAAGTGTCGTACCTTATTTTCTCGCACCTTAAAATATTTAACAGTGAGGATGTTCTTAGTCGAGTATTTCATGTCCGGCTTCCTTGGTTAAGGTAGGTGGGCATCATAAATGGACATGCGCCATCGACATTGGGTAAACATTATCGTTCCCCGCCGCGGCGGTCTAGTGGCTAAGGTACTCGGCTGCTGACCCGCAGGTCGCGGGTTCAAATCCCGGCTGCGGTGGCCGCAATTTCGATTGAAGCGGAAATGCTGTAGGCACGTGTGCTCAGATTTGGGTGCACGTTAAAGAACCCCACGTGGTCGTAATTTCCGGAGCCCTCCACTACGGCGTCTCTCATGATGATATGGTGGTTTTGGGACGTTAAGCCCCACAAATAAATGAAATCAATCAAACATTATAGTTAATGTATGTCGAGCAAGAAAATGTTCTGTTGAAGGTTTATGGACGTCTGTGCCAACATTTTTTTTTCTAAACACAAATCTCACTACTGACCATTGGTCCACCAAAAAGGAATACAACAATAAGCCTGAAAAACGGGTATAAGCCAGCGAAATCTGTGCGGACTATCAGAAAAATATCATCCTCATTGACTCGTATATGCCCGGGAAAAGGGGGTTGAATATCATTGCGTGCAATTTCCACTAGTGACATAACATATATAAAGGACTCGCAAAACATATACATGTGTTAGCCTGCCATAGGGGACACCACCAGCTTGGCTGTTTCCTCGGTATCCGCAAGGTGGAGCTGGTTGAACTTTTTAACGCGGCGATACCGTTTCAGATTTGCCGATTGTGGCGGCAACGGTACACCGCACACGCTATACCAGTGTTGCAGAGGGGTTTTTGTGGTGTAAAGTTCTAAGAGTTAACTTGAGCCGCAATCACACTGTTGCAACACTACATTCCATGGGCGACGTCTGGTTCTATGGGCGACGTAACGTTAAGGTGAAGGCCAATTCTATGGGTGACGTCAGGTTTACTTCATACTTCATTTTAAGGTAAACCGCATCGATTCAGTTAAACTGCGCAGATAACTCAACTTCGCAAATGCCATTTTTTTCCTGTCCACTACAGGGAAGCGGAAGATGTCACAATACTACCGTAGCAATAATTCTATGCAAAGTTCCACGTCCTCAGTGCACCAAGTGTGGGCAAGGTTAAAAAGGAACAGTCGTAAACACTTCATACCCAGGTGCCCATGATCCCATTTCACAGCTCAAATGTATATTGGCCTACCAAAGCGTAATGTATGGGTCTAACAGCTAATTTAAATGTTCCTTTGCCAGTTCTATTGTCTGATGGTGTCGATACTCCGACAGAAGCCTGTTACATGATTCTTCAGAGTCCTCTGTACTTTTAATAATACGTGAACACTCGCACGTGTAAGGAATACATATCATGTACTCCTCCATAAGCCCGGAACAACCCTGAAAGCAAACGATAAGACCTAATGCACAAGAGTCATTTAGCCACCGCGAAAGGCCACAGAGGCACCGAGCAATGTGAATGCCGCGATTCACGAAGAATGCGACCCCTGCAGATGCCCACAGGAGCTGAGGTCAGGCCTCGAACGACCCTCCGAAGACCACGCACGATGATATGAAACAAAGACGTCTTTCGTGACAGAGCTGGCAAGAGCACACGAAAGGGACCACAGCACGGAATCCATTGGAATCACGTTTCGCTACCACGCACTGAAGCACGTATGTTGCATCTGTACACATTGATGACGAACTTCTTCTGGTAAAATGGTCGAATGTAACAATAGAGTACCCGAAAACGTGAACGACAGAGTTTTTGTGTATGTTTGTTTAAGAAACGAAGCTGTATACGCTGAAGTTCGACGTGATCTTCGAGCTCCGTCGATATTAGCATCTACTTTATATTGACCCGTGTTCAGCGCAGCAGGTCATTCCAGAAGGCCATTGTGTATCTGCGTCTGCCCAACGTTGTCACGTGCCAGGAGGAGATGGCCGATGGAATTCGTTGTCAGCTTATAATACGCACTGCGTAACGGTCGAAAGAAAGCGGAACACACATCGGCAACGTGTGGAAGCTAAAAAGACAGTCGGCGCATGGTAAGGCACGTCGCCATTCCAGTAGCCGGCGAACTTCCTAATGGAGAAGCGTGCCTCAGATAACGAGAATCGCTGCACGAACAACAAATGTCCCGCCGCTGTGCCTCCATTCGTGCGGTGGCGGGTCGGTCAGCGACCCAGAAGGCAGGCCGGCTAAAGCCATTCGAGAGAGACAATGGGATGCTCATGGTTCGATCATATAAGTCGTGTGCGGCTCATATAGCTCAACGTGCGTAGCAGACGACGCGTGTATAGCAGACGACGACAAGGCGCCGCGGGGCGTGTGCTACCCCAGGTGAAGAGGGCACGCGCAGCGGCCCTTGCGCGCATGCGCCGTCGGTGGCTCTAAATTGATACGCACGAGCCGCAGTTTCGTTTCCTTGCTTCGCGACGACGGCGGTTGAAATGACGACTGCGGCGCTGTGGGCGGCCATGTTGAATCGCGATCCGGACACGCGAAGCGATGGAGATGTTTATCGTCTGCAACGCGGAAGCACGGCAGCAGACGACGACGTGGCGGACGGCGATTTCGGCATGCGTTAATCGATTATTTCGCGAATGGTTTGTGAGGCACACGGTTGCGGGTTCGATTCTTTGCGCGTGGCGAACGCGGTTCCTGTCTTTTGTCTCGGATCTGCGCTGCTCGCGTGCGTGGACGATTCTCTGTGGTGGTGGTAATGGCCTCAGAGACCGTTCCGACAATGCGCGATGAAGAGGGCATATAGCGGAAGCACGCATGTCAGCACTCCATCTGACAAAGTTGTGCATTGTTTCAGTCTTTATATACTTCTAAAATAGCGCAATGTACATACCTTGCCGACTATATGAACACGTTCGTAGCACTACAACCAGACAGGCGGTGAATGGTATGAACAGACACACAAATCTTCAATGGCAATGTTAACAAGTCAAGATGTTGCTCATTCAAGTTTGTTTGATTATTTTTTTGCTTAAATATATCCGTATAATATATTTATTACAAGATGTATTACGTGTGGGGCGGTTTTATGTGTTACACACACACACATGTGGAGCAGAGTGAGTGAGTAAAAACTTTATTGAACATGTCCGGCGTCATTGAGCGGGGTGGGGCTACAAGCACCCCAGCCTAGGTGACGGCCTCGAGTCCTTGGACCCGGGCGGCATCCTGGGCTTGCCGGACGGCCCACAGTTGATCGGCAAGGTCGTGGCTGAGCAAAGCCGCCTCCCGTCGCGCCTCGCGGTTCGAGACTGCCATGTCTACCGGGTTCGTAGGGGACTGCTGCGCGTTACCGGTACGCTTCCACAGCATGTGCTGCAGCGTCGCTCTGGCTCCGCACGCCTTACACGCGTCGGACGTATAAATGCCTGGGTAGCAGAGGCGAAGGATCACCGGATTCGGGTACGTGTGTGTCTGTAGTTGTCTCCAGGCAGCCTGCTGTTTCTTGTTTAGTTTGGCGTGGGGTGGTGGATATTTGCATCTGTTCAGTCTGTAGTGTTGCGTGATGTCTCTGAAAGTGGTCATGCGATCCTCCCACGTCCATTCCCGCATCGCTGTCGAAGTGTGCGAGACATCGGGACTGTCGGCAGGCGTCGCAGCTCGGCGTGTAAGTCCTCGAGCCGCGGCGTGGGCAGTCGCGATGTGGAGCAGAGTCATAATAAATTTGCAACATAAAACTTCAGGGTCACAGATGTTGCCTCATTAATGAAATAGGTGATTAAGACAGCGGATAATTGCTTAGAGTATCAAAGAATATTGGGAAATTATAGTAACAACGTATCTTCATAATTCACGTACGTAATACTTCCGTATACGCTTTCTAATAAAATCAGGAATAGAAACTAACGCAACGCGCACCTAGGAAATTTGAAAACGGCTATCATTGCTTTTTTTGTGACGTTCAAGAAGGGTACATCTGCTGAAAGTAGTCACTTGCTTTCTCATAGCGTGTTAATGAATAAAGATTCATAAGTTAACCACTATTGTTTAAACTCTAGGGAGCTTCCAATAATGATCGAATTGATAAATTGTCGTTCGCTGAAAAAATATGGGACACAGGGCTTTATCCGGTGATGGGAACTTTTTCGTGGCCAATTTCAGGATATGCACTTATGAAGAAGTACATTAGGTACACTCAATATTGATTCATTAGGTCAATGATGTCTTAGCTTCTGAAACTCCCCATATCGTGGAATTGGTTTAGTTAAAGTGCATATATATCGACTCATTGAATAATAAGTTATATAAAGGTGTTAGTGTTGTGGCCCAACCTAAGATATCGCAGGCATGACACTGCATTTTCCGAAAGACTTGACTAGCTCTGACTGATATTGTTCATTAGTCAGTAAATCAATAAATATCATTAGCTTCTTGGTAACATGAGCTTGGTGTGATTAACTACTGACAATATACATCTTGACAGGCTTCGTTACGTAGAACGAAAGCACGCTTAATTCAGAAAGTGTGTGAATTTTGTGTGACATTTACAGCAAGAGGTGAAGTGCAAAACAAAGCCTCAGTTTATTCAAAGTGCGAACGCTATAGTGTCACGTGCAGGGCTCGTTCACTGACCGAAAAACGAGCACGCGCTTATAAACAGACTTGTTTTCAGATCCGTTCGTTGATCCCTTGAGGTCGTGCATATCCGCACGTTCTGAAAACAAGCGTACTAAGATATCACCCGTGGTCGCTCCGAAAAATAGATTTGTCGGTGACGATTGCTGCTCCAGAGAAGTTCAAACACTGATTCATTGTCTGGACAGAGTTCTTGTCCGATCACGGAGGCCTCGAGACACACATGTTTTCGTGCAGGTTAAGTTTACGGAAATGTAATATCGAAAGTTCGGGCGTGTAAACTGAACCTGGGAAGGTTAACCAGAAAGTCGGACTCAAGCGATGTTCGTAAAAGCCTGGAGTTCTATACTGCTGCTCCGTGTTTAGAGAGACACAAAACTGAAAACACGTGGCTCAGATCAGTAGTACTGATGTGTAAGCACTGATGATCCTATCTGCAAAGTTTAATAAAAAATCACTGCATTTCAAGCTGCCTGAAGATAATTATGGGGCGAAGCTTTCGGAGGTGATCATTGTGATTCAGGTTGAGATAGTACTGAGACTGATTGTGGTTGTGATATTTATATATTTTTTTATTCAAAGAGATTGTGCTGAGAGCGATTTTGAAATAGCGGTGATTCTTCTTTATAGCTGATATGAAGTTCCGAGTTCCGGGTTACGTTTTGACTTCATAATCACAGCTTCATTAGCTATCGTCTCTGGTGTAGAATTTTCTTGTCGGTATTGCCGCCTTGCATCCGCTTCCTTCTCTTTTGTCTCCGTGGTAGCTTCCCGTCGACGGCGACGCTGATACTCAGCACGTCGCACTTTCCTGCGTTCGTCTTCGACCATATGAGAGAAGAGAATGTGTGGTATGGAACCGTCATTATATATATATATATATATATATATATATATATATATATATATATATATATATATATATATATATATATATATATATATATATATATATATATATATATATATATATATATATATATATATATATATATATATATATATATATATATATATATATATATATATATATACACGCAAAACGGTTACCACCAACACCCTCTATAGCTTCACGTTGAAGGTTACATGGTGTTACGGACAGACGGGAGACGGCGGACATCGTGAGGTCTTTGGGAGCTTCGCCCCTAATAATACCTGGGGTTTTACATCCGAAAACCATGATATGCTGATAAGAGACGCCCTACTGGAGGGCTCCAGAAATTTCGACCACCCTGTGTTCTTTAACGTGCACTTGCATCGCCCAGTACATAGGGCTCCATCGTTTCGCTTCCGTTGAAATGTGACCGCCATGGCCAGTCTCGAACCCGCGACCTTCTACTCTGTAGACGAGCACTGAAACCGCTACACCATTGCGGCGGACTACTTTCAACGCATTTACGTCACGTCGCGGTGAAAATTGGAATTATACGGGATGCAAGATCCCTTTATTAAGTAATAACACGCTGTTCTGTCCGATTCTTGCAACAAAGAAAAAAAAAAGAAGGTGCGCTCTGTTGCAAACACCTACGGAATAATTCTCTTGCCCTTTCGTTTCGGTTTGCACGGCCTTGTAATTAAAACTTCGTGAACCTCGAATGAGGCGTCAAGCAAAAGAACCTGCTGGGCAGCATTTCAAGCGCAATTGTTTTTTTTTTTCCAAATCCTACACACGTAAGCGTTTCCTTACTCGACAAAAAACAATGGGTCTTCCTTCTTCGCAAAGGACTGGGCCACTTCTGCCGCTCCAAGATGAGGGCTAAATTGCGTAATAAGAAGCTCAGGTGGTTGCTCGGCGTAAAGGATTTACCCAAGTGGCATCCATCGCCGCTCTCTGAACTGGCCACGTCTTCCACGTGTCTGCTGTACCACCGCCATTTGCCCGGAGGTTGGACGGATGCCTAGTTGACATAACTGCTGTCCTTCAAGTTCGGAATGAGTCACTTTCCCTTTAATGAGCGTATTAATGAGCATACCTATAATTATGAGACGTAACAGTCGATGATTATAACACATTATGGTTCTAGGCAGAGAGCCTACGGGCGAAGGAATATCTTTTAATTTTGAAGACTTGCGAATCCATCGGAAGGTATATTAAAATCTAGAAAAACTAAGAAATACTATTCCAATTCAAGTTGAGACATTACTTGCGGCAGAAGCTCAAAAAAACACAAAATGGTTGTCTCAATGATGAGAGAAATGGAGCTCGGGTAGTGAAGAAAGTCATCGCCAAAGAAATCGCTGTTTTTCACTGCTTTTCTTTTCCTTAACATTCCCCTAGGTCTGCATTCTTATTTTGTTCGTTTTCTTTTTTTATGCTTCTAGCAGCACTATTGAGCTTTTTGTGAACTCATGCATGGAGCACGAGAAGACAATCTTCTTCAACAATCTCCATGTTTGCAGAGCCAATAAGGGCAATCTAAATGATATCTTGTACATTTTCAGTTAGTGCTGTAAAATGCAAGTGAAGAGCTTGCACTATAGTGTAGCAGGGTTTCTAAGTGCATTTTCAGAAAGTAACAATTGCTGATGAAATGTACACCTATAGATTTTCTTATAAAGTATCGTGCATTCCACTTTAAGCTGTACAAAACAAGAGAGGCCTTTTCAGAATGGTTTTCAAGAGCGCCGATCACATCGCAAGAAACTTGATTTATGGCAACAATATATTGAACGTATTGCTGCTGTATCATGTTGACAAAGTTCACTTTTTGCTATAGCTTACGAAAATAGTAAAAGTTGCGAAACTTGTGAAAAGAAAACCTACAGCAACGTTGAGATTTAAGTCTTTCAAAAAGTAAATAACACTGCAGCTATATAATTATGAGTTCAAACTAATATTATCACAATTCTTTAGCCATCACCTCATCAAACATTTCATGTGCGAAGAGTTTATTCATTACGAACTACTCCGTATATGTAGGTACCGCAAAGCTTACACATATTTCCTTCGTATACTGGCGATGTTTTCTATAGGCAATAAACTCGAGTGTGTAAGCTCGAAGGGCAAATTTTTTTCTGTTAGAAATGCTGCTGTGGCTTGCACGTTAGAGAAGGGGTCTACCTGCTTAATTTCCACGAGGCTTAAGAATTTCAAATATTTCAAGTCTAAATATTTCGAATTACGGATCTGGCGCGTGCCCGGAAACTTTCGCTGAAGCTTGTGGTTCCCGATACATAACGAATTTTTTTTCGCTCATTCGCAACGAATTTTATTTAAATCGCTGTCGCTCGCAGGATAATAACAGAGCTTGTTTGCTTCAAGTGCATTTTTATTACAGAATAGCATATTTTATCAGTGGATTTGAGCAACGGACTTCATTAAGATGGATGAACCCACTGGCGATAGAAATTATTTCTTTGAATCAGGTGCCTCTTATTCGACGAATTAGATATGACATCTATTTAAAATGTCATTCAGGGATGAACCCACGTGTTGGGTAGTTAATTAAAGCCGTCAATGAGTATGTACTTCGTCTAGAACGATATTAGTTAGCTCTTCACGAGTTGAGTTCATTTGAGTCACCGATGGGACCTTTTTTAAAAAAAGGAGTTCGATGCACTCGTGACTTTCGATCTATTAGAAGAAAAACAGATTGACCCCAACGGCACGTAAAGACGATTCCGTCTACGGTTCGTGACAACCTGAGACTGCTCTGGTAAGTACGTCATCACCCAGCCTCGTCTGATGTTAAAGTGCATTAGGTATGTGTTCTGCCTGTATTCGTGAACAAAAGCATTTGCTAGCTGAATTTTGATGTATTTTTTTCAATGAACCGTAGAATGGATGGATATATGGAACGTTGTGACGACAACTAAAGCCTCGAGAGGCAGACAGAAATGCATTGTTCACATGTTTTAACTCTATGCTGAACTCAGGAGTCTCACAGCAGTTACGTTCGCTCTAGAAGGAATTTTGTAAGACTGCTGCTGTTAATAATGTGCCGTCACTTTCATGGCGTCATGTTGGCAGCCACCGTCTTTTATTATCAACTTTCTTTCGAAGAGCTTGTGTTGGGGCTAGCAACAACAGTTCTAGAAGCATACGGTATGTTGTTCTTTTCCACTTGAATTTACATTCAGAGAGGTAAATTGTTTTAGACAACGTAGACAACTTTAATAGGCGCGCATCATTGATGTACGACTATTAGGTAGCAATTCGTTGACGTAGCTTTCTGAGAAAAGAAATGCGTATGGTTTTTTTTTATTGTTGACATTTGTGTTTGTTAATACCCATAGTACCTTCTCTCTTTGATTCTGGGCCACCCTTTCATCTTACGTTCTATTACTTGTTGGGTGCGATTAGTCTGTGTAGTTCTTGCGGGCTCTCTCTCTTCACTACACAGTACTGCCTATCACATTTATCAGCTTCATTTGTTGTGCTATGTTAACGATAACGAAATCGTCAAGGACATTTGAGGACATCCTCTTAGATGTTGCGGTATCTAGTGGACCCGTAACCTTGTGCCGAACTTTTTAGCCCGCTATTGAAGCTTAAGTGGCAAAAAACTATATTTCAATGAAAAACAACCGATAATGAAGCCAAGGAACGTATAGAGGATATTAATTGTCCGCTCCACAGTCATGCCTACGAAAGTCACTGACTAACACTTGTAGTTATTCATGGACACTAATACCCAATAAAATGGACGAGGAGACGAGTGCTGCCGCGGCTCTGTTGACGGAACATCGGACACGTTGTGGCAGAGTTGAAGGTTCGATTTCTGCCAAAGGCAAGTATTCTTTTCGCGCACTTTACGTCTAAAGTGAACTCTCAGTTGTACGAACGTCGATTCAATGAACATTTCAGAATAAAGAGCTTTTAGAAAATCCCCGGTTGTGTTCCTATGCATTATGTGCAAAGGTTTTGTTTTGAAGAAACTTCGAAATAGCGACTATTTCAGTGGAACTAGCTTGAACTGCGAACCCATGCGTATTGTTTCTGGTGTTCGCCTGGAACCAAAAGAAGTAGCGTGCGATGCCTTATGCTTGTGCGACAACATCTCCTTATATATCAAATAAAAAAAATTGTAACGGTTTAGGCACGTTGAAATTCTCCATTTCCAGCCGAGGCCATTGGATATGTATAAGAAAGTTTTTACGATACGTGATACCGCAACAAACTGTACCAAGGGCAGTGCATACAAACGTAGACTTTTTAGACAAACTTGTCTTTTCTCGCGTTTCATAAAAACACCAGTCCATGTGAAAAAAAAGAAAACAGAATTATTTTTAAAAATAAACTGCATTTCGTACTCCTGACTTGGTTTTTGCCGTGTCCAATACTGCCCCGTATTCTGGAGAACATACGATTCAATTTGTTTTCAGTTTGGTCCCTCGATGTTCACTGAATTCAGAGTTCACTGTATGTCGTAAGGACTACAATACACTCAAAACGGCACTTTTAACTTTCCCGATACCTCGATTGACCTGATTATCTGCTGGTTTTCAATAGACCTGCGTCAAACAACAAAACGAACCCTCAGAATTTCTTTTTTTTTTTTCAGAGAATTTCCTTTTTTCACCGTCACCTCGTCCCATTTTCGCACCCCTGAAGCCAGCCATCGAGCGGGACTTTATACAGTTCTTCGAAGGCCCTCTAGAGCGCGCTGTCATCACGCACGAGAGAGGCTCGTTTTCACTTCGCGTTTTTCTTCGCACTTTTGGCCACAAGTTTGAAATGCATAAAAAAACAGAAACCGGAAATGACACAGCAGGCCGGAAGCATATGAGCCTGATGTTTTGGAAGACTATTAAAAACAAGACGTCCGAATTTCTGCACTTAATAATCATTTACGGTACTGAATATTGCTAAACCATTAACAACGAAAAACTTTACATCTATGCACAAAGCTATACCCTTCTAAACGCTGTTCGTCGCATCTTTGTATCTCCTTTAACTTTTTTTAATTAGCTTGACCAGGGTGCCACTGTATACGGGGTAAGCGTATGATTTGTTTTTTTTTTTCAATTTCGCCCGCATTAAAATGGCACCCGCAGCGACAAGAATCATGCTCTCTACATGACCGATTTCCCAATTACTTACTTGGCTTACACGCTTAATTACTATCCTTCTGGCCGACTTAATTAGCCTGCTACGCTACTAGTCAAAGGTCTGTCACTCAACCATATAGTACTGATATGGATAGTATTGTAATTGTTCCATCCAAAGAAGCATGCGACGACAAAGGCGTCAGTCACTTTGTCGGTATAGTAAAAATCACGGCCAAATGAAGGTGACGATCATAATCGTGGTCACAGAGATGATAATGATGAAGAAAGACATTCGAAAGGTGGAGCATACGAAGTGCCATAGCCGCAGCATTAGCCACCAGTTTCGACCAGCACTTTTCTCTACGAAGCATTCGTATTTAAACCTGCACACTTCCGTGAGACCTTCTCGGTAGATAGAGTGCAGCAGAGGGGTCAACCTAACTGGACGCGATAAATGATCGCACCGGGAAGCCAGTCCCCTTTCCGGACGTACCGGAGAGAACGATACTGAAAAGACAATGAGACAGAAAGAAAGACTAGGCACACATGCGGACCCCTGGGTGGGCGCTTCAAGGATGTTGCAGGTTCCCACACGTGTACACTCAAGCGAGACACGCAAATCCTTTTTTTATATTTTATAGAGGCTACACGAAGCGTAGAATGGAATATGAAAAAGAAAAGAAAATTCCGAGCGGCCGGAGTGGCGCTTATTATGAAGAAGTTGTGCAGGATTGCCACCGAATGCAGTCGGAAAAAAGAATGTATGGAGTGCCTTTTCAAACCCGAAGCGCCGGAGACGCCCAACAAGCTGAACAAACCAGCAAAACGATGCGGTAAAGATAAAATGAAGACAGACTGCGGAAGAAAGGATGAAGAAGTGAGGAGGTACAGCAAACATTTGGCTCTGTTGTTGGTCGTTTCGTTCTTGTTCCCACATTTCTGCTTCCGGAGGTGAAACGTGTATGGGAAATTTGTGGGAAACAAATTAAATTGATAACTGGGCGAGGAGACGGAAAGAGAAGGCGGAGATGAGCAGACGAGACGCAGGATGGTAAGGCACGCGCGCTTCTAGGCGCAGTTGTTATAAATATATTTTTTTTGTTTTTTCTTATTCTTTCATTCGAAGCGTGGTGGTATAGCAACGCTTCTTTTTCGCACGAATGCAACAACGTGTGCGCGGCCAATGAGGCTTCTTCTCGTGAGCCCAATTAGACTTCACCAAGAAGAGTTCCTCGCGAAGCGCTCACTGTGATTTCTTGGAGTGCGTGTGAACTTTGTTTGGGCTAGTAGCGTGCAGTACGCTGCAGGGTGAGAGAGCAGGAAGTGGGAGAACTTGTGAGGTTAGAGAGACTCAGAACACAACCACGTGGTAACTGTGCCACCTTATTACTATAAAAGTCCTTCCGGTGGTACTGTACGGCTACTACCAAGAAGGTTTTTTAAAAAAATTTTTTTCGAGGTGAAGCTTTCACTAGAGAGATAGGGGGAAACGTTTTTTTTTATTTATTATGGACAAAAACAGCGCACAAACTCACGGGACGAAGAGAAGAGACACAAACAAGCGCTGACTCTCAACTAAAAGAATTTATTGAAATATACAAGTTATCTGAACACATAAGATAAAAAACGCACAGAACATGCGCAGAGGCCCGGCGAAGGATCGTGTCGACGTCATTAACAATTTTGTGCGGTATTTGGAGTCACTGCAGCAATGGTATTGTACACTAGCGAAAGTGAAAGGTCTCCGGGCCTACGTGCAACGAGTACTGGAGGCTACCAAAAAATTTGGAGGGTAAATGATGATGATGACGACAATTAGGATCTTCACCTTTGAAACAGAGTGGCCACGAATCGTACCCGGAAGGACCTCCCAACGCGATCGTGTATACATCTTCAATTAACTGCCCGGCAGTTAACTACGAAAAAAAAAACTGACGTAATCAGCAGCCCGGTAACTTCTCGGCGCCTCAGCACAGCTGTAAGCACACTGCACGTTTTAATAAGCGAATACTGAAATTTCGCACGCCGTCTACACTACCATCTCCTTATGATTACGTCATCGCTGTCTACCACCCTGACTTTCTTGCTTTCTTATTTTTTGTTATAAATGCTCCTGTTTCTACGCTGCAATGGTATGCTGTACACTATTACAGCCCCTACGCCAGCGTTTCACAAATAAAGTCCACTTTGGTATCGGATCTGCTACGTGAACGTAGATAGAAACTACGGCTTAAACTATTGCACCAGATAAATCACTCCAACACAGGAATCAATCATCATAACTACCTTGTTCAACCACCTTACACATTCACGCGCTGTGATAATGCCAAAAAACATTTCTACCTTCAAATGCAGATTCAACACATTTTTCTACTGATTTTTCCCCAAAACCACCAGAAAGTGGAACAGCTAAACTGCACGTCTTAGTAAGTATAACAAGTAATGATTCAGTTGTTTTTTTTTCATGCTGTGAAATCGTTTTTGCATTATGTGTGTACTGCGTGTGTTGAAATGTATTTCGCGATCTATACATGTGCTGTGATAAATGCCATGGTGATTTTTTGTATGTTTGTTTATGTGTTTTGCTACGCAAGACTGATTGTCTTTGCCCACCCCCCTCCCTACGTAATGCCTATATCACCATGTAGGTAATATTTAAATAAATAAAAATAGTAAATAAATATGGTATGGAAGGGTTTAATGCGTTGTCTTGGGATGTTTCCCTTTGTGTTTTGCCTCTTCAACCACTTAACGAACAGTGTTACGGCAGAAACACACACATGAAAACGTGTCAGCTAGCGCATGCGACGTCACGTGACCTTATTCATTTACATCTTAATCTACAAAAAAAAAACAAGTGAACATCAACTTATTAGCCCAAGGTGGCGGCACCCTTATGTCTTAGGTAAAATAGTATATACGCTTGCCCTCTGCTCTGCCAATATAACGTCAGCTTTTCACCTTTACAAATTTTCTAAACGTTCGTCAGCGGTAGCGACTGCTGGCCAAATAATGATGCTAATTACATTGTCTTTACTATATTTTTTGTTTACAATTGATATCTGAGATGCGTCGCCACGCACTCCATCCTGTAGTCTGAAACTCTGACTGGCAGTATTCTGATAAACAAACGAAAAAATACATAAAAAGAAAGCCTTTTAAAGATGTGCACGTTCCACGAATCTGTCCGAGTAAATACGCAGGCATTTTGTTACAACGTGTCTAGTTTCAGTTCTCCATCTGATTTTACAACAGATGCATCCTTCATCGCAGTTCGAATATAAACTACACGATGTGTTGTTTTTTTTTACTTCGACCTAGAAGTCCGGGAATCTGATAGCAAACCGCCACCACTTGCGTTATCCTATTAATGATTCCCTGCCAATTACGTTTTTTTTTTCGCCGACTTCGTAAATCTCTTCTCGCGTCTCAGTTTTTTTCGTTTCCTTGTTTTAGTATTTTCCCGTCCAATTTGCCGTCTTAAACGCCGCAGTGCCGCTTAAATACACTTACGGGGCGAAGAGGGCGCGGGAGCCCGAGTAACAAGGCATCTTCCCACAGCCATCCTGCACGCACCATCCAAGAGACAATAGTGTTCCTCAGAAGGTCCGCGCAGATTCTCAACGGGGGACACGTCCACGTGTGTTCCTCCTCCTCTTTCACTTATCTCTTCATCACTCTTGATCTTCTTCATCTCCTCCCCAGAATCTCACGCTTTTCCGTTCACGTCTCTTCACGCGTTCCCGTCATCTTTCTGAAAATGTGTATATATACTTCTCGCTCTACTGTGCACTGGCTTTCTGCCAGGCAACGGTAATGGCTTGAAGATGCATCGGAGTGAGCTGCGCTGGTGGAAGTCAGCCACGCATGCCGCTGCTGCAGCGCTGTTGTTCCGGGTTGCGACAGATGGTCGAACCAGATTTTGTCATTATGGACGCACACACTACCTTAATGCCACCTCAACCATTGCCTTAACCGTAAGCGTGCGTAAGGTTCTCCTTGCCAGGAGGAGGGTGGGGGGAGCAAGGTTTGCTGCAGCATCCCCCTCCCTATTTAGTCAACGTAAGGGGCAGACTTTGCCCCCCTCATGGCAATAGGGGGGGGGGCAGTCTCTTTGCCTCCACCCACATCCATGCGCACACCTATGACCTTAACAATTCACCGAAATTCGGCAGATCCCACGTACCACGGCAATGAATCTATGCGAAGCGTGCATCAAGAAGTTTGCCATGTGGCACTGATCGTAACAAGAAGTTTTCAATCAGCATAACAAGTTGCGAGACATATGCATGTAGTTCCCAGTAACCATACGCGAAATTTTATGCAAATCGACGTACCTAGAGAACATGTCAACGTGAGAACTGGTTGTTCACAGTTGCCTAACGACGCCACCGCTGACTTGCGCACTCCCAGCACCACACTGGAAGGCCAAAATGTTGTTCCTGTATTGGTGCGTGATCGTTACGCGAAGCTTATTGCCAAAGCCTATGCTAATATTTTTTTTTCTGGATTTCGGGCAAGTGTTACGAGTTGTATCAACGTGAAATGCAGTATAGTTGTGTGCACGTCATGGGCCTAAAAGAACTGTAACAGAGGATTCTACTGGCTACTGGTTAACTTATGGTCTGACATAACGTCAACTCACGTTAAAGCACAGACGTCAGTATTGTCAAATGCAAGTGCACTTTGTGGCATTATGATGTCTATATCACACGTAACTTTCGTTCGCGCTTTCACCCGGGGTCGAACAACGCTTTATATAATAGTACAAATGGCGCTGCAGCTCTCAAGCCTCATCTGCAATTGCTCTCGACCAAGCTACACCAATGTTCTCCCTCTCCCCCGGCCACGCTGCAACTTTGGTTAGCAGCCCCCAAGAGAAAGTCCTTGCCGACAACCCTGTACAGGTTTATGGGGGGGGGGGGGGGGAGTGGGCCCTTAATCCAGGACTCTCTTGCCACTGCCACGCATGAGAAGTCGAGTAAGGTTCCTCGAGAATGCGTAAGAGAACGTTGTGCGAATTGGTGAGTTTGTATACTTGGGTCAGAGATTCGCATACACCCGTCCCGTGGGGTAAAGCCGAACCTGATATTGAAGTACCACGTGTGGCTGGCGATGACGTTACATATATATGGAGCATATGATCTCTATCCTGAACAATGCGGCCGCAGAACACAGCACATTAGTCGAATCGATCAAAGCTGCCCTGTGTATTACATTTAGGTGCATCTCGTATATCTCAAAGAGCCGAAAAATGCCACTTTAGCATTAATACAGGAAAAAGGAGAGAAAAGTTAATCTCGTTGCAAATTATGGCTTACAGCTGTTAACGTGACATCACTTCCCAGCTGCGCAGGATGGCTACATACAGAGTTGTGGTTATCTCCATTTACGTTGGGCCACAACACACCTTTGTCATGGGAGCAATAACTTAAATAATATATTCACACTGATTCCTAACAAAGCGGTAAATTCGGTTAGGCTTGGCGATAACGGGGCTAATGTCGTATGCTACAACGTGGCTAAAAAAAAAAAAGGCGCCTTGCTTTGCCGTTCCTAACTTTCATACGCAGCCCATAAGCAGTGACAATGCCTCCTGCACGGCCGTTCCCTGGAGAAAAGTCGTGCGCTTGATTTTCTAACTGTGAGCGCGTCTCCTTAATTAGGGGCCGGTCAGTACCGCCCCCTATGGGACCTTTATCTTCACCGCATAATCCACAGTGCGTGCCTAAAAATAAATGTCGCGTGCCCAGTCGTCGTCTGCATGTGCCCGCGTGCAGAGTGCGCCGCAGGCAGACGACATCAGCAGCTCCTTTGTGTCGTCTGCATCGGCGTGGCCATTAGTTCTGGCCGCGCCGCTTTTTGTTAGTTTTATTGTTTGGTCGCAAGAGGCACCCGCAGCGTCTCATGATAAATAGGTTGCTACGTATAAACACGTAGAATTAAGCAGAACCTTTTTTCCCACCATACCACAGATGTAAACGCTGCGAAAAGGGTTCGCCTGTGCACCTTCACATTGCAATTTCTCGAAAGTTCTTTTTTTTTTTTGTATGAGCAAACCAAAATTTAGAGACAGCCGTGGTGTCCACAGGGGGCGCGGATGTGGGAAGTGAAAATCGTTTCGAGGGTGTACGTCATCTCTGCACAATGTTTACTGCATACGGACTGAAGTAGTGCCACTATAGTACCGTGCGGTTGCATTACTGAGAGAGGACAGTTGTGCACAATATTAGAGGGGCAACTTAACTTACTACCGAGAAGTTATTGCTGATAAACGTAGTTGTTAGGCACAAAAGGGGGCAAGCACAAAATGTATACTTATAGCGAATCGGTACTTTACGTTTGTACTTTTGTATCCCGACTGCTTCTCTCTTGAACATAAAATTAGTGCTCCCATTCCAATCGTTCATGCCTATACGCTCGTACACGTATATAATAATGCGACACTACGGAGTGGCTGTGGTATAGAGATGTGAATGATAATACCCGCATTGTTACTTTTTTGAGGCGTTGTATCAATGATAACGCAATACCTTAACTGCTTTCAATGCTAGCAATAAATAACTAGCTAGCAGTATCGTACGGAGAAGATCAGTGTGCCGTCCACCTGCCATACATGGGAAGGGTGCTTGTTAATAAAGTGAGCTAGCTTTACCGATTTGTGTTCACCAGCGTAATGATTTCTGAATACTCATAATACTCTCGAACCACCATTTATGTTTTAACAGGTAAGTGCTCGTTTGCATATTCAAGAGTGTTACCGCTTCTTACAACGCCATTCTTATTCTGCTCCTACTTGTGTTACTTTCGACTTGACTTTATTGGTTCATACAATGCCAGCGAATAGTGCATGCACTGTGAGCTTCGGTTGGGATGATGTCTATTGGGCCTAAAAACTCGACAGTAGACAGACGCAGCATCCCACAACGACCATGCAGCGGAGAAAGTTCGCAATCACGCTTACTCTAGGTACAGTCGCGTTCACTCTTAAAGAGAACACGTCCGTGCATAATACGTTTGGATCTCACCTTCTTGCAAATGCATAGTGGCTTAGATTTTTAGTATACTACCAGTGAGTGACAGTTTCGGCTCCTTTTGACCGACTAGTGCCGTCCATAAACACTCTTATCTCATCCACTTGTTACTAGAGGGATGGCAATATCGGCGGTGCTCATTGTACATTTTCTTTTAACAGGGTACGTAACCGTACGCACGTACACAGGTGGGTCATAAGTTCCCAGGCCACACAGCTATAGAAATACATTAAACAGTGACCTGTAAACTTTCGTCCATGTATGTATGTATGTATGTATGTATGTATGTATGTATGTATGTATGTATGTATGTATGTATGTATGTATGTATGTATGTATGTATGTATGTATGTATGTATGTATGCATGCATGTATGTATGTATGTATGTATGTATGTATGTATGTATGTGTGTGTGTATGTATGTATGTATGTATGTATGTATGTATGTATGTATGCATGTATGTATAAAGAAAGCAACAAAATACCAATCAAGAAGGGTGTAAGGCAGGGGCACACAATCTCCCCAATGCTATTTACCGCGTGCTTACAGGAGGTTTTCAGAAGCCTAGAATGGGAACAGTTAGGGATAAGAGTTAATGGAGAATACCTTAGTAACCTGCGCTTCGCCGATGACATTGCATTGCTGAGTAACTCAGGGGACGAATTGCAACACATGATTACGGAGTTAGACAAGGAGAGCAGAAAGGTGGGTCTTAAAATTATTCTGGAGAAAACGAAAGTAATGTACAACAATCTCGGAAAGGATCAGCGCTTCGAGATAGGTAATAGTGCACTTGAAGTTGTAAAAGACTATGTCTACCTAGGGCAGGTAATAACCGCAGAGCCGAACCACGAGATTGAAGTAACTAGAAGAATAAGAATGGGGTGGAGCACATTCGGCAAGCACTCTCAAATTATGGCAGGTAGATTGCCACTATCCCTCAAGAGGAAGGTATATAACAGCCGTATCTTGCCGGTACTTAGCTACGGAGCAGAAACCCGGAGACTTACAAAGAGGGTTCTGCTTAAATTGAGGACGACACAGCGAGCAATGGAAAGAAAAATGGTATGTGTAACCTTAAGAGACAAGAAAGAAGAGAGCAGAGTGCATTAGGGGACAAACGGGGCTTAAGGATATCATAGCTGAAATAAAGAAGAGGAAACAGACATGGGCCGGGCATGTAGCGCGTAGACAGGATAACCGCTGGTCATTAAGGGTAACTGACTGGATTCCCAGAGAAGGGAAGTGGGTTAGGGGGAGACAGAAGGTTAGGTGGGCAGATGAGATTAAGAAGTTTGCGGGTATAAATTGGCAGCAGCAAGCACAGGACCGGGTTAACTGGCGGAACATGGGAGAGGCCTTTGTCCTGCAGTGGACGTAGTCAGGCTGATGATGATGATGGTGATGATGTATGTATGTATGTATGTATGTATGTATGTATGTATGTATGTATGTATGTATGTATGTATGTATGTATGTATGTATGTATGTATGTATGTATGTATGTATGTGATTTCGTTTCTGTAGCCATATAGCCTGAAACGTCTCCAGTTGACTTCCACTTATGCAGTTGCTCACCGAAGAGTATTTTCTGAGAATGAACGGCTTAGATGAAGAAAAACTCTGTCTGGCTGAATTGACGAGGTGGAGAAATGTTTTTTGTTTCGTCAAGCGTTCTCGCGCACATAGAGCCGCGCAGAAATGCGGACAGCGTGCCTGAGTTGTATTGCCGTCGAATTACAGGGGGCACCAAATATGCTATTACGACCGTTCGAGCACTCGAGGTGTGCGAGGTGGCGGGTACAAGGTCCAGTCTGTTGTTAGGAGAAAAAAAAAGAAACAGGTGTTGCGAGAGAATAAACCTACGAGTAAGAAAAGCAGACAAGGTACTGGCAAGGCTTCTCAGCCATTCCAAGAGCAGCAATCTGTGGAAGGAAAGGCAGCCCGAAATTCTCGTCATTCGGCTAACCGACCGGTAACAATTGTTGTATAGGCAAAACTGAAGGAGTTCTCACAGCTGAGAAAAATCGAACGCGGGGGAAACGTGCAAAAAAAAAAAAAAAGAACGCGGGAGCCAAAGCCTTGGTCGAGAACACGTGATGCTGTCGCCAAGCATCCGACATCGTTTCTATTTCAAATCATGAATTGTTTCTTTTTTGCACGCCCTTACTTCTTCATAACGCGTGAAGTATATATATATATATATATATATATATATATATATATATATATATATATATATATATATATATATATATATATATATATATATATATATATATATATATATATATATATATATATATTATTTCTTCGTTCAATATTTCTTATCGCACCTAGATGTTCATTCAATTATATTAGCTTAACAGTGTAATTTCATATGTGATGTATATTTTTTATTTTGATGTGGTTTTGTTTGCTTTTGTGCATACTGTTTATTGTGTACGATACTCCCCCCGTGCAAAAGTATGGTTGATTGAAGGTAACATGAACGAACGAACGAACGAACGAACAAACGAACGAATGAATGAATGAATGAATGAATGAATGAATGAATGAATGAATGAATGAATGAATGAATGAATGAATGAATGAGTTCACCGACACCGCTTACACCGCGGCTTGGTAATTCTTGACTGCATGGGCAATGTACTTCCCCACTCTGTGCCTCTTGCGGTGACATCGGCCACATTTACCAAGTTTCTTTTTTCGCTTTGCCCGCAGTCTGACGGGGAAGGATCAGCGACGGTCCACAGCCTGCAAAGCTGCACTGTCTACAACTGCTCGCACCTTTTCACCTTTTTTTTCAAGCTCTTAGTGCAATAAACTTGGGGGGCGCAAGTTGCACGTGCTCAAGCGTCTTAGGTGTGAGCTTAGAATTATTCCGTGCATTGAACATTAGAACACATCTCTCCTGGAGAGCTCGCGGCATTGCAGAGGAACGTGCAACGAAATTTGTTCACCTTCTTTTGTGAGACAACGGGTTACTCAACACGTACTGACAGACCCCTACAATTCATCAGTTATTTAGGCGAAACAATTCACGGTTATGCAAGCGAGGCTAGCCTCGCCTTTCGTCACATCACCGCAAGAAGACGGATAACATAATTATGAGTGAGACATGTGCTTCACGAGCAAACGGTGAAAAAAAAACACAATTTTTCTTTTCCTTCGAAAAACCTTGCGAAAACCGATCCAAATGTATTATAACTGGCATTTAAAGAGAAATGTTTCGAAATTTTTCCTTCGGGCAACTTCATAATGAAAAATTTTTGTAGCATGGCGGAAGTCGAGAGCTTAGGTTATTGCATGAAGGCATTGCAACGTGTTTGCGAACAAGGAAGGGCGTGCGCATTGCATGAAGTTGCTTCAGGGAAACAACTTTCAAAAAACTGGATAATCACTGTCAGCAGCCTTGCAGCCTTGAAGACAGCTACGTCATATCGGGTTCTTGTGCACAATGGCAAGAGAGTAGCGCTTAAACGAGAGAAAAAAAATTGAAAGCAGTACAATGAATAAGCATGAAGTGATGATAAATCCAACTATGAGACAAGACTGGAAAAATGGTAAAAAACGCTTGAAAATTTGCACTTAGAATTATAGAAAGTATTCGCCGGTGATTACGATATGCCTGATGCGAATTCTGAGCACATCTTCGCGTTGCCCCACAAACTGCGTTTGAACTGCAAACTCGGTTTGAAGTTATGGCTTTTGCCAAGGTATCGACAACTCCATAAACCACAATATTGGCGGAGTAGCAAAGCTTCCACGATAGATTGATTGATATGTGGGGTTTAACGTCCCAAAACCACTATATGATTATGAGAGACGCCGTAGTGGAGGGCTCCGGAAATTTAGACCACCTGGGGTTCTTTAACGTGCAGCCAAATCTGAGCACACGAGCCTACAACATTTCCGCCTCCATCGGAAATGCAGCCGCCGCAGCCGGGATTCGAACCCGCGACCTGCGGGTCAGCAGCCGAGTACCTTAGCCACTAGACCACCGCGGCGGGGCAGCAAAGCTTCCATGGACTACGCCATTATTCAGCTATCTGCGAATAAGCCAGGTAGCCACTGCACATCTGTAAGGTATTATGCGCGCTTTGTTGCTGCTCAATGTTTCCGGAAGAAGATGGCGATGAAGAACTAGGGCGACAGAGCATTTTGCAGTGTGTGGGAAGCATTTAAACACTCGTTGCAGAGTTGGCATTGGGGGATGACTGGTTGCTATTTCACTCTTCTGCCGTGCTACATTACATGGGTTGAGGCGATTCCTTGTCCGGCATGAAGCCTGTACAGGGTCTTTCTGCGAAGGCGCTTCAAACACCGGTGTGGCTCTACGGTGGAATACGCTATCTCCCACACGGAGGGCTCGGGGGCGATCTTTGTCCGTCACACTTCATAAAACCGAAACTGAACACTTGCACGGCGAAAATTGACAACATTTGTGGAAAAAATCGACTTTATTTGTACGTCAATCAAGCATAGGAGGGCACAACACACGATCACATGCACCGTCAATTCGTCCGTCCGTCCGTTTATCTGCCCGTCCTTTGTACTAGTCGCTGACTTCAACGTAGACATTATGAACCTTAGCACCAAGCTTCACGCTCTCGTAACCATTCTCTGAGTGGAGATAGGTAGATTTTGTTTCTCATTTTCATTTTTCATCGGTTATGCCTTCGTCAGCGACGGCCATGACACGGCAACGGCTCAAAGCCAAAATGAGCGCCCAGGAGCTGCGCCTTGAAAGTGTCACTGCTCTGGAACACATAACTGTATCTTTTCCTGGACTTCTGCAAGCGGACAAAGTAAACGAGCTGCCATGTATGTGTTAAGCCCACGTTCCACCTTCCCTGCCGTTACTTAATATTTTCCGAGTTGTTTTTCTTCCTGCCTAAACTGCCTTGTTCCGTCAATAGCTTGCAGCGTGTGATAAATAAAAAAATAACACAAAAAGCGTTGCCAGCTTCCTCCCAACAAAAGCACGCCGCAGGGTCAATGCACGCAAAACTCCTGATGTATTATCGCCTTGAAACCTGGTTTTGAACGCCGTAAGCGAAGTCTTTCAGCACCGATATGGTACAAGGAACTATGCCGCCTTCACATTCGTTTATCCGAGTTTTTACGCCCCGCTCAATGCCGGGGTTTCGGAGCGGCCATTTCGCGCTCGGCACTCGTAGAAAGAGCAATACCTCGTGCCGCGAAGAAAGCCACTTTGAGGAAGGCATACGTCACAGGCCGTACCGATTCGCGAACAGTAAAAAATAAGTTAGAATAAAAGAGAACAGGAGGGTGAAAGCGGGATGCCAGTGATTCGTTCGAGTCGGCAGGTGGACGCCGTCCTTTGACACGGTGCGGCGCCACCTTCCGTATCAAACAGTTGGGAATAAAGGCATTGTTCGAGCCCGATAGTGTTGTTCCTTCACGCTCTACTGAAGGCTTTTATTGGGATGAAACGTCGGTAGCAACGCAGGTGTGGAGTTTATTCCGGTCTGTAGCAGGCGACTTAGTGCTACATGCCGACAGACGACAACCTGTAGGGGGCGTAGCAAACGATTGCACGACGCAGACCTTGCGGGTAACGTCACGTGGAAAGAGGGTTACTCGATTGCCCGCTTTGAGTGAGAAGCGCGCGTGTGTGTTGTCCTTGGAATACTAGGGTAATCGCTTGATTCGGAGCCTTTGGAATGGCATATTTGGCATATACTTGTACGAAGCCCATCCATATGCACTCATAAAACAAGCTGCTCAACGCTTAGAAAGAACGGTTCACCCGAAACTTGTGCTCCTCCATGGGCGGCTACTCCTACTTATAACCAGACAACAAATTTAAACTATGCAAATCGGGAAAGTTGAGCCAAACATATATGTGCTCTGCGAATATCTCGACATATGAATGTTTTCTTCGCGCCCTCTGGCAACGGTGGCGGAAAACGTGGCTCAGCTCGGAGGCCCTGTGAAGTTTGTTGCTTAACTTGGGCAAAATTGAATGTGTGTAGCCTTACAACCTGCTTATGTTGAGCACTTAAATGGCACCCGCAGAGTCCAAGTGCATTATTACATGGCTATTTCGGCAAATCACTCGACTCCACATTAGCAACCGAACAATTGCTGTAGCGGCCAGGTTTAGTGTCCGGTGGTGAAAGATTGGGTGTTTCTTTTAACAACCAAACATAGTGCCTGTGCCAGCCAGGTGGCTTGTTCTGGTGCTATCTTAGTAAATGACTGGGTTCTCGGTGCAAGTATTCGAAATGCAAGATACAAGGAGCGCCGCAATGCATTCAAGCCACGGCGCAAATGCTCCTCTGTCAGGGCATTTCCCAACCTGGCAAGGTGCGCTTTCAAAAGCGAAACTGGAGTAAGTTGAGCAGCGCATGCGCAAGTCGGCCTTGAGTGAGCGCCCAGAGTGATCGTGATGTCGCCACCGTAGCCCACGTGACTCCACACGCGTCCTGGTAGCAGCCGGCATCTAGCTCGCTCGGAGCGCCTATACCGGTCAGCGAGCTCCTCAAGACCACGTGGCGTGTTACACGCGCAAAAACTTACTTCCCCGCTCAGACCTCCTCGTACACCCCCTCAAACTTCCCCCTTCTAGTTTTTTTTTCTTGTTACAGCGCCACGCGGGCAACAATAGACGCCTCCTTAGCGGAAGTGGAGCGGTATGTGTCTCGGCTTCCAGATCGGTGTTTTCTCACTGTGGCTTCCGTGCTGGAGGTGGTTGTGTGGTTGGCGTCCCTTCCCTCACTTCCGCGACTCGAAACGGCGAGCTTGGATGTACTTGCGGCGTCCGAGAGCGGGAGTGGTTGCGGTGATAATTTATGCATTAAATGTACGAGAGGAAGAGAGAGAGAGACAGAGTGGAGAGTTGTGACCAAATTAACCGACCTCTAGTAAACGAAGCAATAGCCCTTGGGGCACCACTTCTTCGGCGACGGCTTTGAACGCGTTTGCTAGGCTCGTGGAACGAAATTGGGGGACCCTTAGGCTTCGCCTTTAGAAGTTAAACGCGATAGCAATATCCTGTCCCTAGTGCGTAGTTCAATCACTTATAGTCAGTACCTACTTTGTAATGGGTAGCGTGCTTTAAACCTCGAGCCATGTTTTCGAGCTTGGTATACGCACACTTTGTGTTCTCGGGGGAATGCACACAGTAACGAGTGTGTCTTTTGTAATGCGTGGCCAGCTTTGAACCACGAATTTGTTATCGTATTCACGTGTTCTGACGTCTGTTGGCAATGCACGCTTGTACCACGCAATGTGGCTGCGGTATTAGGCCTTCATGTTGTATTGTGACGCATGCATATATGCATGCGTGTGTTTGTAAGCATGAAAGTTAGTTTTACTACATTTCCAAGCAGAGGAAATACTTTTCTCTGTATTTCCAAGCAAACAAGAATAGAACACTTGCTTGCCATGCAGTCGGCTTGAGTTCCACCTCACTCAGACCCGCAAATGTTTATTGTTTATTTCAGTCGCATCTATCTCGACACATAAACACCGTCAAGGTTGGTCACTGGAACCACCGGTTCAGGAAGGAGCCGCTTGGGCAGGTCCCTCATTCTGGAACGCCGTAGTGGAGCCTTCGGCGTATCCTAACGCGACAAATTCTGAGATCGACGTCCGGAAATGACGTCCTCTTATTTTGTTCGACATAAATGCGGTAAAAGCGAGCTGGTGCGATTGCCCGTTCAGTGACATATCCCGGCGTACTAGATCCAGGAGAGTCGCGCTGAATGCGATGAAGAAACCTCGTTGTATCATTCTGCGCTCATTCGAGCACTGCAAATCCGGTTCTGTAAAACACGAATGACCTGTCCTTAAATAACAAACAAAAAAACAAAGCTGTACAGTCATATATGGTATGTACACGTCATGCACACACGTCGCGCGCGTGAACGCTGCTCCGCGCAGCAACAGACAGGAGTCCACGACGAAGACGAAAGAATCCAAGCCGAAGACAAAGCAAAGGAAAACCCTGTCGGTTTGAGGCGTCCGCAAGGTTGTCTCCGACGAAGGCGGAAGCCCCGGCTGCACACGAAGTGCGTGCAGCCGCGTCGCACGCGTCACAGTTTATTTGCATATGTGCCTCGTCGCTCGGCCACCAGGGAGACTTCTTCTCCGTTCGTGTACTCGCCAGAACGGCTCTAGGCTTTTGATGCTTACTTTCTTGGGGGACACTGTCGCCACATTCTGCACCGCCGTGACTTCGCTCCTTCCATCCGGTATCTACCAGATCTACATTGTCCGGCTCTCGAGTTTTCTTCGCCTAATTGCCACCGCTCGTTCCGCGGTGCGCCTGATTGTTGCCGCCGCATGGCGCTGCGCGCGCCTTTCTTTATCGGAGATGCTAAGCCTTTTTCTCTCCCTCTCTCTCTCCTTCATTCCTGTCTTTTTCGGCCACATCAGCATCGCCTTTTGTTTTCTTCCCGGGTGTACACTTGCGCCTGGACCGGGGTGACGATGGGGACATATTTAAAAGCTCTTTGTTCGCGTACAACGCGGAAGAAAACTTGCTGGATCGTGCGACACGTTTCGCAACGAATCTGGTTTACCCATTTTCTCCGCTATGTATCCATCGAGGCGGTTCATTTGGATTACATGGCAATGTCGTAAAGCTGGGCTGCTTGCTGGTCGAGATTTACAGCTTGAGGAAGCGGGGAGAGTTGGGACAAGACGTGTATCGCGTGTACGACCGATTGCCGGCGTTCTGTTCGTAAGAATCGCTTCCGAGGAAAAGAGCGACGCCTGCAGGGAGGTTATGCGACAAGGCGTTGCTGGTGCGACTGGGTGATCTGCAGGAGTCGAGTAGACATTCTGTTGTTTTCAATTATTCATCTGAGAAGCCATCCGACCGATCCCTGGCCACCCTCCAGCTGTTGCAACATCTATGACATGAAACCACATATGTGACAACTTAACCAAGGTACGATAATAGCCGAATAGTCCGAGGCACTCCTTTTCTTGCATTATAAGATTATGTAACCAACCGACATCTAAGCCATGAGAAAAGTGGGGGACAAACCAAAAATAATGACCACTGTACTTTCCTGGGCTTAGCTGTCTGTCTCTCTCATTCACTTAACGTTGGATAAGTATTAAGTTAATTTATTTGGATTAGTTCATGTCATAAAAAAATAACATATGAAACATAATTTTGGCCGCGTTTGTATTCTATTTCAATATCTAGCACAGGACACAACGCAAGGACACAGTACTTTGGCTGATTTGATATGTAGGGTTTAACGTCCCAAAACCACCATATGATTATGAGAGACGCAGTAGTGGAGGGCTCCGGACATTTTGACCACCTGAGGTTCTTTAACGCGCACCCAAATCTGAGCACACGGGCCTACAGCATTTTCGCCTCCATCGAAAAAGCAGCCGCCGCAGCCGGGATTCGATCTCGAGACCAGTGGGTCAACAGCCGAGTACCTGAGCCACTAGACCACCACGGCGGGGCGACACAGCACTTTCGTGGTATTTTTACCTGTCCTTGGTGTCCTGTGCTTGGTCGTGGAAACGGTTAGCAGTTTCGGTTACATGAGCCGGGCACACGGTGCGCCGGCTGAATAGTTGCTTGTCATTAAAGGTTTACTGGTTGGCTTCCAAGGGAATGCTGACTCGTGAGGGGGAGACAGAAACATAGGTATAATTTGATAGACACAGTGCGGCAGCAGCAAGCACAGGATGGTGTTCGTTGGCCGAACATCGGAGAGGTTCTTGCCTTGCAGTGGTTGTGATGATGATGATTATGATGATGATGATGACAACGACGATGATGACGACGACGACGATGATGATGATGACGATGATGATGATGACGATGAAGATGACGACGACGATGATGATGATGATGACGATGATGATGATGATGACGATGATACCATTGTCATTGCCATCATCTGCGCCACAAAGCCTTACCCCGACGTGCTCCTGCACGTTTCTTTCCTAAATATATACCTGGTTGTCACATGACATCAATCGTTACTACTCACCAAAACACAAGGATAAACACAGTGTGCCAGACATACTCGTGTCGGTGTTCTTAGCTGCAAAGCTAAGTATATCTCTACTGTAGTGCACCTACTCTAACGACATTGGTGGCAACAATGCAGCTGCAGCCGTGGTATCTCGCCGTTGTATCTGCGAAGCAAAGCTCTCACGCGTGCGAAGTAATGAAAGGGGTGCCGTTATGCCAGTCGGGGTGTTCTTTGCGCAACGCCTTAAAAACCAACGCGAGGAAGCGTGCGATCTCCAGCTGGCTGTAGTCAACATCTACTCGATGCATTGTAGTACGGTAAATCCGGTCAACAGGGAGCACGTGAAGAATAAGTTGCATTGCGTGTAAAGTGAAGCTTCATGATATAAATTTAAGGATTCAACCTCCTATCTGCGCAGCGTGAACGACGTCTGACCTCAGAAGGACCGCCTTTGCCATAAGCAGTGTATAGTGGTGAGCCCCTTAATGAAAACTGCCGTAGGTTGTAATAGAATAACATCAGTAATGTCCTGTAAGGAGAGCAAGAGCGTTCTTAGGGCTCCCACGTTGTCCTTGGTGGTAGCGTAGCAGTTGTTGTGCTCAGCTGCCGAGGGGAAGGTTGCGGGTTCGATTCAATGAGGTGACATTTTCAGTGAGGCGAAGTGGTATAAAACAGGAGTATTAAACACGGGGCCTAAAAACTTCTTCCTTGGGACCCGCGGCCTGCACACGAATGTCTTCACCCCACATTTTTTTTTTCGTAATAACAATTCGTGAGCTACACAAACACGACTGGCCTGAAGAATTGTCTTCGTGCGGCACTCTATGTGGCAATTATGTGTTAAAGCGTAACCATGAAACAAAAAAAAACAGCATTTCAGAATCGGCGAGATTTCGCTAATTTCGGAAATCGGTATTGACGTGTCACCGGATCTAATCCTGTCCCAAACCACCTTCAGAAGTGACCCGTCTTCGAAATACAGAAGAGGGGCTTTTTTTTTTTTTGGATGACATAAGGTTAGCTGACAATGTTTTTATTAGTGCCACCATTTCTCGAAGCTGCGCTTCGCTGCGGCGCTTCTCTGTATAGAAGACGCTATTTTCGAACTAGAAAGCCTTGAAGAAAAGGCATTTCTCATAGATTGAGTCACGGCGTGTGCACTTGAGGCTAGAAAACATTCGTATGGAATTCTCCACATAGTAAGACTCACCGTCATCCAGTGGAGCTCGGTGGCGGGTTCGGTTTGCATACGCCATATGACCGTGAGTAAGCTCCTGGAAGTTTAGCCACATTCATCTATTCATCGCCTGTAAAGACAAAAACAAAATAAATCAGAGAATGTAAATTTTTGCTGGCAGTGTCGATATAGAACAAAACTTCGCGTGCACTTTAACATTATACGCTGTAACCCAAAACGTCGTATCTCTCACCATTTATATCTGAAGCTTAATCAAAGTCAGGGATCAGCGAGAGCTTTAAGAGCTCGTTTCGCAAATGATCCAGTGTCGGCAGCGTCTTTGGTGGTGAGCGAGAAGCGCTGCCACGAAACGGGGTATCGGTATCGATGGTCCATAACGGTGAAAGACGCGGTGTGTTTCTGCGCTTGGCCTGCGTTATGTTTTGCCCTGCGTTACGTCAAGGAACCTCGACAGCATACAACTGCTAGCCCTGATGAATCTTGGAAGGTGATGTGCCACTGCAACATACCAGGACAGGTTTTTTTTTATGCAATAAACACGCATGAAAAAAAAAGGGACACGAAGATGGCGTGGTAAGCAAAAACGACGCAATTCATTAAGCACCATCAGACAACAAACAGGTCTTGTTGCCTATAAGTCTCGGTACAACTCAGATTTGCAGGTTAGTGGTTTTTAGCCTGTCCGGGATTAGGGTGTTAGGGTGCCATAGTGTTATGTGCAAACATTTACTTTTCACATTTGGTAAGTGCATCAAAAGTTCTGACAATTTTACATTATGTCTTTGAAATATTAAAATACATATTGTAATTTTTGTTCCTTGTTGTAGATGTTATCTCTTTTTCATGTTTACTATGCACGGAGGTCCCAATTTAACCTCACACTTCTGGACCTCCTTCTGTATACTCAGATGCGTTAACTTGATTGTACGGTAATATGACAGTTTGTTATTTTGATTCTGATTACTGTTCGCAGCATGGGCAGCGTGTACCTACATGAAGTGCCCTAAGGAATGTCCCCGCGTCATGACCGTCACACCTGCTGTAACCCACGGAATTTGCGATGGGGTTCAATTAGGATGTGTATGTTGACCAATCGGAGATGATGACTCATTTAGCATGCGCTAATTTAATGTGGAGATATTCGCCTTGGTGTATGTTTTGGCGCGAAACCGACATGAAGCCTGGGATTTTGGAGACCATAGAATGCTGAACGCGCCCATGACAGAAACAAGCTAAGAGACGATTAGAGTATTGATGACAGAAAGCTAGACAGAAGAAAAAAAAACAAAAATAAATAGTGGCGAACGTAAGGACTTTGTGTCGTAAGAGGTGTAGAACTTGGCGGTGAATACGTCTTTTTTGATGAAAATAAGATCGAACTAATCGGAGTAGACAAGGCATTAGTCCAAAAAATTGGAAAGTATTGTTTTTCTCTTCTTTTATGTAGAGGCTGGTCGCACACATGTCAACATAGGCGTGAGCACGAGGACCGATGAAATTGGGCTATTCCTGACCGGTCAGGGAGGGAGGGAACGGCCCCTTCCCTTTTATTTACCTAAGAGAGGGGGTGCACAGTTTGCGCCATAGATTGACCTAATGAGCAGAGAGGAGCAGAGCTATGAATATTTGCCCCCACCCTTGAAAGATAACCCTATGACTATGCATGTCACCAACCTATTACGACGGGAATGCGCATGGTATCATCCATCCATCTAGGTCACTACTTCCCAAGTCACCAGTGACAGTAGGACGGCGACCCTTGTTAGCCCCCAGAGTACAAGAACAACAGCGTGGAATCCAGCTTTAGGAGAGCCGAGAAAGAGTGAAGGAAAGGCCTTCTCGAATACGTGGGCCCGCCACCACGACTCGGGGCACTGTTCTTCTGCGGTCGACAGGCCAGGAGGGATGCGGGGGGCGGGAGTATTTCGTCGTAAGCGAAGGAGATGCGAGCGGGACGAAAGGCGGGCGCTAAAAATACGCCGTCCCAACGCACGTTCCCCTGTGGTCTAGCGGGGGCAGGCGTTCACTTCGGCCGCCGACGGCTGTGAAGGATGAAGAAGAAGAGGAATACAAAGAACGGCGAGCGTCGAATTAGAAGAGAGATAAAAAGAAGTATGAACAAAGGAACACGGCTCAGGCGGTGACGAACAATGGGGCTGCTGGTCGCGCGAGCAATGTGCTTGACTGGCGAGGAAACTACGCGCTGCAGCTGCGGAGGGCACACCCGGCGGTGGCAGCGGTGCACCCACAACCGCATCGATGTGACTCCGGGCGCCCGGCGCATACCACACGCGGCAACGTCGCGAAGAATTTCGTTCTTGCTCGGCTGCCCTGGCGCGCGTAAGAGTCGTGGGAAGCGCCGCAAGAATGTGGCCGAATCGAGCTGTATACCTGCCCGTTATAGCTTTCGGACGGACGCCATGTCGACGTCTCGAAAGCTCGGACTTCAGGTACCCTGCGGTAAGATACGAATTAGGAAGTCCAAAGAGGCTCCGTCCAGAACGCCGAAGCCTGGCCATGGATTGCCCCGCGAGACTAAAGAAATGATGCCGCTCGTGCACTCTGTCATATGTTCTTCAAAGGAGGTGCCACTGGTATGTTCTTCAAAGGACGTACCACCATATGACGTCAGTCTGAGGTGCGCGCTGATTAGTGCAGGCTTGTGGAGATCAGCCTTTGAGCATGAAATGCCACGTACTTCTAAAGTTTGGTTTCGTTTCTTATTTGTTGTCAATAACGTGAGCCCTTTCGGGTTGTTACCGGTTGGGAGAGTTTACAACATTGAATCAAACATGGCAAACGTCATCGCAACGCGAACTCAACAACTGAAATGTATGTACAGCGTACAAGAAAATACTAGCCAGCGGCGTGGAAACGATGCTGTGCAGTTATACAGAATAAGAACGGCGAAACCAGGTGCCCGGTGACTTTAGCTTTTCTTCTTAACTATACGAAGTCTTACCGTCAAATATTTCTGAGTTTAGTTTATTGCACCTTCGATGGTTTCGACCATAAAAGAATGTTTGTGCACATCTACTCGAAACACGTACGGTCTAACATGTAAGTTCTATTCCACTATAAGCTAATTTGTTGCTAGACGATATAGGGCGTGTGTTTGCTAAAATTTTGTTTTCTGAAACTCTGCCTAATCCACTTTCTTCATATTTCAAGCGTTCCGCCTGGAATAGCATCTTTAAATGACTACGGACTTGCCTATTCTGACGTCACAACGCCAGTGGTCCCAAAACGTTGCCGTAGGCGTGACGTCAGAGACATGACGGATTCCAAGGTAGTAAAGACCAGAAAATTGGTGAAAAATCTTGCAGCAGGCAAGAAAAGAGCGTACCACCCCCACAACGCTGAAGTGGGAGTCCAGTGGCGTAGACAGGGAGGAGGAGATTGGGGATTAAAATTTCCTCTCCACCCCAAAATTCTCAAATTGTACATGCGTTTGGACGCACGCACACATACAAACGCAGTCATGAACTTGCATATTCGGTAGTTGTGCATCACCCGTACAGACGCCGACGCCACCAAAGGTCAATTTCTGCGTTTGTTGCGGCATCTGAGGTCTTTGCCGTTCAAGGCCCGTATTCACAAACCAACCTCAACCTTACCTGGAGTTTTCCTTATCGCTTTTAAACCTTTATTCCACTGGCTGAACAAGGTAAGCCCGTATGCATGAACCAACCTTGTTATCTTTTACCCCGTTACCATTTCTGTGCCCGTATAACGCACATTATAGAGAGTACAGGAACTTGAGGAAAACGTTAGGTAAGGCCACGGTTGGTTTGTGAATACGGGCCTAAGACGTTTGCCGGTAAATGCAGAGGTGGTTTCGTGTCTCTCCGACGGAAACGAGGCCACCAAGGCTGTGAGTCTGAGCAGTGACCGTGAGCTCGGTGGCGCAACGTTACCACCCCTCCATACTGTGGTGTTCATTTAGCTCCCAGCATTGCCCAGCATGAACTGCATGGTGGGAATGCTGGGTCGATGCTGGGTCGGGGTGGAAACAGTCAGATATGTGAATACTCTCTTGTAAATCGTAGTGGACACCGTGAACCATATGATAAGGATTGTTGGTGGATGGTGAGGTGTGAGTGAGTTTCGGGGGGAAAGGGGGGGTCAGTGATTAGATCGTGGGGTATTTGGCGAGGCGTCTGGTTGGTGACAATAGGCTTTGCTGGTGAGCAATAGGATGTGGGCCTGATATAGAGGGTAGATGGAAGGGCACTTGGTGAGAGTATAGTGGACGGGCGTGCCACTGAATGTGGGATGGCATATTGCGGAATCCAGATGGCATATGGTGCGATTGCGCGGTAAATGGTATAGACGAACCAATTGGAGGTATCGGTGCATTCCGATAACTTCATGAGAAGTATGTGGGATGGCATATTGCGGAATTCAGATGGCATGTGGTGCAATTGCGCTGTAGACACATAGACGATCCAACTGGAGCTGTCAGTGCATTCCAATAACTTCATGAGAAGTACTTGTCGCCGCCGTGGTTAGATGGAAGTTGAGTGCCGCGCTTGACTCTGTGCCTTGTTCATCGACAACGTTTCGTGTCCTTGCGCTGCATGATTATCTAATCATAAATTTCCGCAAACTCACCCAACTATCAGCACTACCAAGATATTCGGCACGAGAATATAGGAATGACCGCTGAATTTAGTTTTCTCAATAGTTCCGTGCGTTGTCACATCTTCTCCGGGCCGGGTCAAATTTGCTATCAACCTAGCGCAATTAGCTAATATTGCTGCTTCGTTTAGTTTATCCCATTAGCGCCCCTTGAATAGGACCGTATCATCGAAACAAATTACTCGACGGAATTGGTCGTTGCTACGCGTCTGACAAAGGCGGCGCCATCTTTCTATCACTTTCTAATTCTTCGCCGCTTCGACGCGTAATCGATCAGAGGGGCAACGTCGTGGCGCACTTTTTTCGTTCGAGGAAACGTTGAAACGTTATAAACGCTAGAACCTCCAGCCTCTGTGGAATCATGCAGTGTGCGGCTTTCGACACGTCCGTCGGCTTCGTTGCCTGCGCAGTTAGCGTGTGCGTGCGTTCACCATTAAGGACAACCTGTCAGAATCAACGATCGAGAGTAGGAAGACTCGATGTGTCCACGCGAACGTGAAATCTGTGATTCATGAGATAACCCGAAAGGGGGCCCGCACAAACATACACGCCTACTCGTCGACGCAGACGAAAAAGAAAGATAAAACACCATGATGCAACGAAAGAAGCCGTAGAATAAGTCACATCCATCATGACCGCGGATAGAAGCCGTCCCCGGCAGCCGCCTAATCCCCTTTCAAGGCTCGACACATTTATAGGGTGCTATAGGAAAACACCGCTGGAGCTGCAGGGTAATCTGCTACATGAAGACAAGGCTAGAAGTTGCGTCCCATGGCGTACCTAATCTCTTCTTATATCAAAATGTCTCCGCCACCTCAACACCCGGCTACCCTTGCCACCAAGTGCCCCCTCGAGCGTAAGCCACCACAGCGGAACAGCCATCGCAGGCCAACAGCATCCAATCCGTTCTCAGCCTACCGAATGAGCAGGGAACGGTGTCTTGCCCCTACGTCTGTTCTCACGGAAACGAAAGAATCAATAAAGAACTGGTGGGGCTGATCTCTACACTCGTATAACAAGTGCGCGCAATTCTTCCCACCTTTGCCACCCGCGTAGAAGAGCTGGATTATTGGGAACGCCTACGTCGACGAGGCGCCTACTGTGCAGTGAAAGTCGAGATAACAGAGGAAAGACGCAATGAAGAGGATCAACAAAAGGTCGTGACAAGATCGGCCATGGTCGCGTCTGATCGTTCTCGATGAAACAATAAAACCTCACGCCCAACAACCTCCAGTCCTAGCAAGCATTGGCGATACCTTCGAGACGTATGTTCTCTGGTTATAGTCAGCAAACGTTCATATTTCGTTTACTTATACTGTAATCAAACGGATTGACTTAACATAACTCATCGCAGACGATTGCTGTGCCAGACCTAGCAGATGAACACTGTTCAACGACTGGGTACTGACGTCTGCTACGACGGCGCAGAAGACCTATGAATGATTACCGTCTAGAAGGTGGTACGACACCGAAGTACACCACCAAGTGTTTTCAATAAACCTACCTGAAGTGCGTGGCAAATCACCGTCACTTAAAATATATCAATGGCTAGACTTGGAAACCGAGTCGCAGTATAGTTCTCGGCAACTTTTTTTACAACGGAGTCTGTAGCACAAGTCCTCTTGTCCAAATATCAGCTTGAACACCTCTTCGGTTGTTTGCCAATTTGCGCAAGCTTCCATCTTCCCCTGAGTCCTGCCGTTTTAAGAGCTAAGTTGGCCGGCAAATTGTTCCTTGTTCACCCTATACCAAAAAACTGCCATCAACATCACATGTGCCGTCACACGTTAAGACACGTTAAGGCAAGCCATCACACGTTGAGACAAAAATTGGCATTGTTATTTCCAGTCCGTAATGAAATTTCTGTTCATGTTAGGTAAAAGAAAAAAAGCTAAATCATAGTAAACAGAAAAACTCACCATTGGCGAGGACCGAACGAACAACCTTCGCATTACGCAAATCAAAATGCCACGTTTTACTACGCAGTGTTCCGTACGCAGGTCTCTAGTTCTAACAATATATTTTATGCCATGTCTCCACCAGTGCCTTATGTGTCTTGAGTTAACCCCTGATCAGATAACGTTTCCATGCGATTTCAATGCTAGTTTTGGAAATGTACACGCGTTTTGCGGTTCCTGTGGGTGAAGTATCCTTGCCTTCCATGACAACAATTTCAGTGTGCATCAAACCATTGCTTCAGCATATGCCCCATCCTGCTGGGAATATTTACACAGGCACATTTTTGTCCTCAGGCAGCCAGCCAGAGTACCTTTCTGGTCCATAGCAGCCCAGCTGGGTTGGTGGTTTTAGACATAGAAAATATTGACTGGTAGGTCTATTGTGTTCATTAAATATGACGTCTGTGCCTTATGTACCATCGAAACTAAAATGTTGCCTGGTATGTGACGCAGATGAACTCTCGGCGTGGAGCCACAAGTGAGTTGGTGTGATGCAACCATAGGTGGCGCTAAGGTATGCATCATAGCGCATTTCTGGCGGCAGACGACATCGCAAACCGCGACATCTTCGATTTATGGAAGCTGGTATCCTCGTCCTTTTGTCAGACACGTTCCAGCCATACATAATACCTCTACTATGAGCCACAACAACCGAAAGAAGTGGTGTCCTTTTTTTCTACTTCTAACTAAGACATGAACAGTATTCACTAGTTTATTTAAACCACATATACATGCCCCGACGCCAAGCGACGGGGATATGGCAGAAGAGACATACTTCTGCTACCGGTTTAGGAGGGGAGGGCGCAGCAACGTCGTCTGCTTCGCGGCGAGCCATAAATTCTTGATCGACTCGCAGAGGACGCAGACCAAAGGCAGCAGTCTTCGCTTCTTGGAGAAGATGAGTAAGAGCTAAAGAATAATAAAAAACTAGATGACTAATATCAGACGGAGAAAGGCTGCGTTTGGGTGTCGCCTACATACAAACTATGCCAGTGGAGCGCCTTGAAAGACGTCGGCTGTGCGCTACGTGTGTGGCGGCTCTCAAAAGGAACGCAGCCGGCAAAGCAGACGACAAACAGACGAATAAGCGTACTGAAAGAGGTGCTTCGGGGAGGACGCTTGAGGTGGTGGGAAAGCCGCAGTTTCGCTTGGGGGTTGTATGAACGCGACAGCCTGGGCTCTTCAAAACGTTGACATATATATACATCGTGTATAGGCATCGGCCTTCTCTCTTTGGGATCAATACGTGCATCCTTGGGTCACTGAATTCTCCATCATGATCAACTGGTGCATTCCCAGACAGTTTATCGTCTGTTCGGTCTTGTAACCCTACTCCTGGCAGTGCAGAGCTGCAGATGAAGGTCAATGCCACTGACACAAAATCCCGAGAGTAATGTGATAATCAACTATTTTTATTATTGCATTGCATCATTAAGAGAACGATAGAAAAAAGTTTACTGGTCTGACTAGTGCGTCTTCATTGCATGCGCCTTGTTTCTGAGGTTCCTCCTTCTGCATAGCTCATTTGCATATCTTCACGGAGTAAGTATGCCTTTCAATCGCAAACCGTGTCCATGTTTTATTCAAATTTATTTTGTATGAATGTTGATTACACGTAGAGTGCCTTCATCACGATAACTTTACGTGCTCTGGTAACTATACGCTGTATTTACTGCATGGTGTGGCATGTCGAAGGCGTATTTTCTGTTCCATGTTGGTCAGACTGTACATGAAACCTGTATGAAACACGTACTGTCCTCCTTATTGCATTTTCCTCGCACGTCCTCCTTATTGAATACCTCTTCCAAGAAAATTGCAGCCAAACAGTGTATATATTGAACATTCAAAGTTTCGATGCCGTCGCACTCAGATGTCAACCATTCGGATTAACGTTCCCCACTTGCGGTTCTTGAAAGTGCACCTTACTTAACGTTTACGAAGAGATTCAATAATTTGCCCCCATCTAAGTGCAGCCGCCTTAGCCGGGAGTTGAACACTTATCATCTAGCTTAGCTGCGCAACACGTCATACGCTCATCTTCCACACGGTGAGTGTTCACTAAAGCGAATTCATTGTGTCCCGACAGACTCGGCGTCACAATGCCCTAACTTTCAAAACGATCCCTAGGAGAATATGGGCGCACTGCACACTTTGGAATTACGGAAGCTCACAAACGAAAGCGGTGGGCTGGGTCAATTGCCCAAAGTTCAAGCGGAGAAGGGTAGTCATTATAACAGAGATGCAACAAGGAGGCACGCGAAGATGTATCGAGGCTCGTAAACAGCGACGCAGTGTTTCAGATTGCGTCCCTCGTGGTACGTTATATCATTGGAAGTCAAAGGAAGACGGTGATATGAGAAGCAAAGATAAAGTGGACCCACATTCGTGAAGGCCAAAACGGATCGAGAAAGCGGGTGATGGTGAAAAAGAGTTCAGCTGTTATCTTGGCTCTGCAAAGGCGCAATATTGGCAAGATATAGCTGCTCTTCAGGCAGGCTGCGACGCTGATATCGACCACCAGGTGGCTTGCAGTGGCCTCCCCTGGAGGCGGCACACGCCGCATGCTGTAGCCCAAGGAGGCTTAAAACAAAGAATTACTAGAGTGTAAATTCTCCCACGAGTGAAGCCGTGCAAGCCGTAAGATGGCGACTGTAGAAACCATCTTACAAAGGGCATGATTAGCTGTTGGCGTTGGGCGATTGAGAAGGAGCGTTTTCCTCGCACGTCCAACAAGTTTAACGAAGCATTCTATTTTGGTCAGATAGTCCTCAAAGTGGGTCCTCGTGTTACTAGTTTTCTTTAGTAAGGCTCGAATTGATGGCAAGTTTTATTGGAGATTAAGTCAGTGATACTACTTACTCTCTGTGGTTTATTTCTTCGGAAAGAACTATCTTCAATTTTTTTAACTATCGTAGCCTTCAGACTAACAAATCAAAGCCACTTGATATCTAAGTGGGCACCACCAGAAAATAGAATGTTTTCGAGATCTTCGGAGGGCAAAAGCTGACTGCTGGCAAAACATTGCGGGAGCTTCCACTCCAGCAATTTTTTTTAAACCACCTTGCTGTAGCCTGACGCGCTGGTCGTCGGCTACCGCTGGACGCCCGCGATACGGGAACCCATCAGAGAATGGAATGCGCGGCACGCGGTTCCGTGCTTCGCTCGGGCACGCCGGCAGGGTGGAAGGAGCATGTCGTTTTTTCTTCCGCGGTCGTTTTTGTTTGTTTGTCCGTGCCGCTTCACGATCCCTCTTTATTCTGCATTGGATTCGCATTCATGCGCTTCGCATCGCCTTTCTCTGCGTCTTGTGGCAATGCTCTGCGATGAAGACGACGCCGAAGAGCACGACGCAGGGTATATAGAGAGATAAACGAAAACGGAAAGGGGTGAATGAGTAGAGGGGCATTCGGGGAGGAGATTCATGGCGACCGCTGTCACACGGGCGGCGTTGTCCCCTTTGATAGAAACCGATAGCCCGAGTGCCGCTGGGGGCTGTATATTTAAAGCGAACGCGTGGATGTGACCGAGTATTGCCACTCGGCTTGGGCCATGCTGCGTTGGATCACGTGACACTGCATAGGTGCTGTCGGATCGCGATGGAAGCGCCGGGGAAGTAGTGAGGAAAAAGCACGGAGGGATAGCCTGGAGTGTGAGGCGTGTTGTGTCGGGTACGTACTAATGAGACTACAGTGACGCGCTGAATAGAGACACTAGCACATCAGCTCAGGGTTGTTCTCTCTATAATGTGGATAACTGCTCATATAGTCTAGATTACATGTAGAAAACAAAAAAAAAAACGACGTCGACCACGCTTAGCTGGCCGCAAGCTGAGGGAGAAGCTGACTAGCTTTGCAATTATTGTGCACACTTTCGGCTAACGTTGCGATTATGAGAATGCATTCACCCTACGCAGTAGTCAACTGATCAAACACTGTATAATTGGCGGTAGAAAAAAAATGTCGATAGCCATATGTATACGTAAAATTCACAGTACCAATACTCTGAAATCGACCGCGTTAACTCATTTCAGTGCGAACTTGATTCACCTAGTGTTTGCTACTATATGGTGAACCTGGGGAAAAGCAAGATGAAGGGCAAGAAAGTTTACATGCATGCGTTTATTAACCAAAATTAATGTTTGAAACGTGATGATGAAGCAAAACTGTTTAGCTCTAGCAGAAATGAAGCCCTTACGTGTGGTCGAATTGCATGGCATCAAACTTGCATTGCATTTTGTGATTAAAAAAATGAAAATATCTAAAGATACGTTTTTTAATTTCAACTTGTAACTGAGTTATTACGAATATTAGGTCATTTATAGATATGTTTGTATTCATTGACATATTCGGCCATTTCTATTGCTGTAATAATTTATTTATTTTTTCAAAAGGTCTCTCGTATATTAAGCGAACTGTGTGCGGCTGATAGCAGGCTATTGCAAATAATTTGGCAATATCGCCACCAAACAACAGCAAAATTACTCACAGCAGCATCGATTATAATATTGGCAGCGTTACTCCTGACGATGCTATTGATTGCACTGTCGTGAATGTCGATTGTTGATTGATAGTTGTACCATGGATATTACAGCGATAGTCTGTTTATCGATAGTTCTGCATCACTACTGTACATTTTTCGTACCAACGCATTGATAGCAGTGTTATATGGTAATATCAACTGATAATTATTAGAGTGAGGTCGTTGTTTCGCCAGGAATGCATATGTTATGAAATAAAGAAAGAAAAACATAGCCACAAGAAAAAATATCGCAAGCCACACCCGTAAAAACGTAACCTAATGTAAAGAAGAACGAAAAACAACAACACGTAATAATAAACAGCCACCACATGGCCGATTGTCATCGGTGTTCGGGAAGTAACATAATGAGCGGGTCCGTTGTCATCGAATCGTCGTGCCCGTACACAGAAGTATACTCCAAAAACGAAATACGTCTCTCTTGACTCTAGGCGTCACAGGATGTCTCGATCATTTCCGTGGAGCAACGAATTTGTTGCCTCAGCATATATTCTTTACTTTATTTTTTTTTTGAAAAGAGGAGTGGTATGTCCTGCCAGGCGTCTGCCCACAAGAATCATTCAACATTCGGCCATCGAAGGTGACCGCAGAGCCGCCTCCTTTACATCATTGATTACTGTGATTGGCGAGGTATAACCACCCTGCTGCCGACATAGGAAAGGACAAATATTGCCGCTTGTATACGGACAAAATACATACGTCCATAGGTGCGCAAGATCAGCCGCATGGGATTCATGACAGCACAAAAAAAATTAACCCTTATTCAACATAGGCGTACGACAGGTTGCTCTGAGGAGTACCTGGTAGATTATACTCCCCCGACTACGAAGGAGTTAATCAAACACCTTCACTTGACAGACGACAACCGACGACAAAGCGGGCAAACCATAGGACCACTGTTTCTTTCCAATTAAATTTATTTTGTGTGAGTGAAAATGATGGTTATTTTCGCACCGACGAAATGACGGTGACACGGGCAAGAGGACAGAATTGAAGGACAAATATGATGACGTAAACCAGTAAAACGGTGGTGTTGGCGACGTGCTCGCAGGGTGGCTCAAGAAAGAACAGAGTGAGACGGAAGACGATTGTGGAGACGGAGGTCAATTCTGCACTGCTTCGCTGAATATCGGGAATTTTCGGAAAGATTCGGCTGTCCTTGTCGAAAGTAGGGAGTACACAGGCGTAATTAAGATGTCGGGCCAACGTCGACAGAAAAATTCTGAAGACTTTTCTGGGGTGTCATATGTTATAGGTAAAAATAACAATGATAAAAACGAAGGATTCAAATGCAAACAAAGAAAACAATTTGTATTGTTTCACCACTATTGGCAGTTTCACCATGAAAAATACGCAGAAAATAGTATACCCGGTATCACAGAAAGGAATGATTTTTTAAACACATTGATCTTGAAAAAAAATTAAGGCACTCGCAACAACCACTGTGTTCTACAGAGAGCCATCACAATGCCACGAGCAGGCTTTGGTTTTTATATACCTATCTTTACAAATGCGTTAGCCTGTAATCACATGCATATCTGACAGCATGAAGAGAAAAAGCTAAAAAATAATTTGTGTAATTTAATGCCACGGTAGGTCATCACAGACAAGTAGCAGGACTAAGGAAATGAGAGTTGTGCTTGGTTTAGATGCACTTCTGCTCGACGCTGGTAAACGACATGATGACGAAGCAATTATGATGTGATAATTTTGAGTCAGGAAGTGTCTTATCAGTGCGCGCATGACTATCGGCAATGAAACGTGGCGTGTGCATTGTATTTCAGGGGCCATGAATAGTAATAATTTCCGTTCATTTTGTTCGTCCGCGCCTATTACCTACGGTTGCGCCAATAATACCAGCAAGGTAAGGTGTAGAAGTGTGTGGAAGACGGGGAGACAACCTTCCAATAGCAACTTCAGCATAACCTAATATATAAGGCCCATGTATAGTTATATAAGGCCTATATATGGGGCTGCCATATAAAGTATGATATACCCAATTCCTGATGTAGCCGTATATAGGGCTTTTCTATCGGTCCATATATGATATTTTGGTAAGGGAGCACACGCACGACAAGCAGAATGAAGCGTGCGTGTGCAGTGTATTCAGGCGGTGGAGGGTCTTGAATAGTAATAATTTTCGTTCCTTTTGTTTGTTCGCTATTAGTAACAATTTCTGCGCCAATAATAAAAGCAAGGTGGGATGGGGTAGTGTGATCAAGGTGGAGTGATGTCCTCACAATAACAACTTGAGCGCAACCTGAAAATGAGCAAGACTGAGAGCTCAAAATGGCAAACTACAAAATTCTTACTATCCTACAGCCAGCAAAATAGAGACGCCACACTAGAAGATATGTATACTTAAAAGGCACGCCGCATTAATATTTTAATCTGAGCCAGTTGGCTGGCGTAGCCCCGCCGCGGTGGTCTAGTGGCTAAGGTACTCGGCTGCTGACCCGCAGGTCGCGGGTTCGATTCCCGGCTGCGGTGGCTGCATTTCCGATGGAGGCGGAAATGTTGTAGGGCCGTGTACTCAGATTTGGGTGCACTTTAAAGAACCCCAGGTGGTCAAAATTTCCGGAGCCCTCCACTACGGCGTCTCTCATAATCAAATGGTGGTTTTGGGATGTTAAACCCCACAAATCAATCAATCAGTTGGCTGGCGTTAGCGATGAATTTCGTGCAACGTTCACGAGTAGGACGACGGACGGAAGAAGCACACGAGACAGGCGCTGGCTCTCAGTTGAATGCAGCTTCATTTCTAAAGGCGGTAAGACCAAAGAGAGAAGTAACACCAGTTCACAATTGCTAACACGTAGAACTGCAAGATAAGCAGGCTGTGCATTAAAGAGAAAAAGCGAGTAGCACTAATAAAAAATCAAGCCAGCTTCACACTGAGACGCGCCAAGATTAAAGGAAACTAAGAAGCTGGGCAGCCTCATTCGTTTCTTGTTCTCGTTCTTTTTCAGATTCTCACGTGATCACCCCCACTGCGGGGGATCTGTCAGGAATCTTCAGCGTTCTTTTTTTGTTTCCTTCTCTCTTTATTTCTTTTTTTCATGTTGTCCGTTATTATCTGTTTTGTCTCTCTTCGTTTCTTTTTACTTACTTCATCATCATCATCATCATCATCATCATCATCAGCCTGACTACGTCCACTGCAGGACAAAGGCCTTTCCCATGTTCCGCCAGTTAACCCGGTCCTGTGCTTGCTGCTGCCAATTTATACCCGCAAACTTCTTAATCTCATCTGCCCACCTAATCTTCTGTCTCCCCCTAACCCACTTCCCTTCTCTGGGAATCCAGTCAGTTACCCTTAACGACCAGCGGTTATTAAGGGTAACTGACTTACTTCTTCATCTCCTTGTATATATTGTCCCACTTGTTTGTCTTTCTGGGTCTTTCTGTTTTGCGCTTGCTGCTTTTTTTTTCTACTTTTAAATGTAGTTCCCGCTTCGTTAAACCAATCGCGCTATTTTTTACGGCGGAAGCTGCTATGGCATCCCAACACGGGTCACGGGCGTACCGTAGTTGTTCGCCGCCACCGGAGTCCGTAACCACCATCGCGAGAAATAAGAAAACAAACTAAGTATAATAAGAAAACAACAATGACACAATGAGATTCTAACCCGGGTCCTCTGCGTTCCGGCTCAGCTATAGTATTCTACAACTGAGCCACGCCAGCGCTTCGAACTCGCTTGCAAACTGGCCTTAGGCACGCTTGATGTTGGGAAAGGAATCACGTTAATGTGAGTAATGAAGCGTTTCAGAGCACCAGGAAAACGACCATGGAGGTGTCACGTAATGCGAATCGCGCAACTAATGGGCCGTCGAATGCTCCAACCTTTTTGCAAAAGCTTCATCTTGTCCACTTATTAACAGCTGTGCATACCCACTGGAGGAGGGGGGGGGAGGATTGTGCGGATTACAAAAGCTTCTGCCACCATTTCTTCAATGTCGTGAGATAATAAGTGATAATCATCAAAGCGCTCGATGAACAAGAGGAAAGACACTTCCCCTTATGACGAAGGCGCGCTCAGTATGTTACACCAGGAGTGCAGCGCCAAGCGACGACAGATTGATTGATTGATTAATTGATTGATTGATTGATTGATTGATTGATTGATTGATATGTGCGATTTAACATTCCCAAACCACCGTATGATTATCAGAGACGTCGTAGTGGAGGGCTCCGGAAATTTCGACCACCTGGGGTTCTTTAACGTGCACCCAAATCTGAGCATACGGGCCTAGAGTATTTCCGCCTCCATCGGAAATGCAGCCGCAGCAGCCGGGATTCGATCTTGCGACCTACGGGTCAGCAGCCGAGTACCTTAGCCACTAAACCACCACGGCGGGGCAAGTGACGACAGAATAGGACTGTATACGAGGTCCGTGTATAGAAGTTGATATGCACGTTAAAGAACCCCAGGTGGTCGAAATTTGCGAAGCTCTCGACTACGGCGTCTGTCATAATTATACCGTGGTTTTGGGTCGTAAAACACTGGCAAATAATATTAATAATGTTATTGAATGCGAAGAATTTCTTAGCAATCTTCGGCGACTTTCAGCGTATCTATCTATCTAGCCACTTAAGTTTGGGTGCTCTCGTGACCACCCCGTTAACTTGGCGTGAACCAAAATCAGCATGGGAGGGTAAAGTGGTTTGACTAATTTGACGCACTGGTCAATACATTAATGTCACAATCCCGTCACGTACGTCGTCTCCCACCAGGCAGTCGCACATACCCACGGGCAGGTATGTGCCGCTGGTATGCGGGTATGTGCCATAGGTGACTGACACTTAGTATCTACCCAGGAACGACGAGAACACACACCGGATATTTTAACGCGTGAGCGTTAAGCAATACCCGACATCGGCAGCCTCGACCCTATATGAAGGCATAAAATAAATGTCAGTGTTAAGGAAAACCTCACATGGGCAGCATTGACACCTCGACGAATGCACAAAATAAATTTCAGGGTCCCAGCAGGAATCAAACCTAAGCATTCTGCGTGGCAGTCAAGCATTCTACCACAGAGCTACGCCAGGCCTCGGAACTACTTTTCAAATAGATGCTAATCTTCCTTAAACGTCAATAGTGGTTGCAGTGCTGCCTATACCCAGTTTTATAAACATTACATATGTACTCCTTTCATACAGCCGTCACGTCGAGTCAACGTCAACTGTGGTGCTGATTTATGTAGCCATCTCAAGGACCAGCATCTTCGCGAGCATCAGCGCTTCATATCAGAGTCTGGTGTTGCTAATACACATGTTCCAGTTGGCATCGTTGCACAAGTGCAAACAACTGGTTATATAAGCAACTGCAACTCTTCAACATATGTCTGTGCGTGCAACATTTGTGCATATATTTAGCGACACTTCATGACGTGTCGCTCAATAAGAAAAATTGCAACACGGTCTCCTTTACTCCGCATGCTGCGCATACTGTCGATTCCCAAGTACGTGGGATCTGACGAATTTTAATGTTATATAAATATATATATGATAAGATACGGTCACAGCGGGAAAATGTCACTGCGTCTTAAAAATGCAGATTGACAGCCACATCGAACCTACCGTCTTGCTCAGCTTGCAATTTTAAGGACAGCCAATGGTAACGCAAGGTTGAATTTACCCGGAACTCGAAGCTCGGGGACAGCAGAAAACTCGCTTATGCCACGTCTCTTCGAGTGGATCTGCGGCTCATGACGGACATGGTAGAATTACAAAACACGCGATGGCATCCAACGCCCGACCAGCGCTGACCACAGAAGTGTTTGTAAGGACCCTCGAAGTCGCCAGACCAGCAGTAGTGATATACCGAAATAAAAAAAAAGTTCGGTTCGATTCGTAGTTGGCACGTTCCGCGTCGCTGAGAGTATCTATCAGTCGGGTTATCGAAGCGTGCCGGTGGCTTTCGGGACCGACAAAACACCGCAGTCTCCAGCGGCACTGCTAAGGTGAGAGCAAGTTCGAAACAGTGAAAGCTTAAGAGGTGGAGACAGACAAAAAGAGAGAGAGAGAGAGAGAAGGAAGTAAAAGATCGTGTACACTTGCGTTACAGCTTGCTTGGTGTGACAGGCACAATGGCTGCCTTTTCTTCTCTAATATTTATTTACTTATTTCTTGCCCCCCCTCCAAGGCATGCAGCAGCCTAGCACAGCTTTTGGTTCGGCTTCGCAACAGTTATCCGCGATCTCACTCCCGTAAAAATACCGCAAATATTCGCGTATTTGTCAGCCGAAGGTGTGCGCCGGTTGTCTCACTTTGCCAAGCACACAGCAAATGACACAAACACAGCAAATGTCACAAACACAGCAAATAACACAAACAAAGGGGGCCCAGCGGCAAAATGTGGTCGAGTATGATTTTTAGGGGCGAGTCTCGTTATGCCGTAGGTCGTGCATCCGCGATGTATGTAGTAGTAGTAGTAGTAGTAGTAGTAGTAGTAGTAGTAGTAGTAGTAGTAGTAGTAGTAGTAGTAGTAGTAGGTAGCCATCTCTCATTTAGTCCTTGGAAAGTCCGCTGGATGGTGGCACTTCTTTATGATGAATATATGACGAAAAGTTGCGAGATGGCGGTACTCGGAGTGTTCACTAGATGGACGGACGGATGGATGGACAGGCAGACAGACAGACAGATGCACGGATGGACGGATGGGTGGACGCACGGACGGATGAGTGGACACAGAGACGAACGCATGTACGGACGCACAGACGGGTGAACAGACAGGCGAATGCACGGACGTACGGATGGACGGACGCACAGAAGGACGCGCGGACGGACATATGGACACACAGATGGACGCGGACGCACGGATGAATCAAAGAGCAAATGGACTGACGGACGCTTTGCCCCACTAATCATCATTCAGTCCATAAATATGCTGTGATTTTTCGCTCAGTACACAATGACGAAAAAAAAAAGTGACGGGGGGGTGGTGAGAGGGGGAGAGAGGGAGACGTGGGAGGGAGCACGGGTTTGGTGTGGAAATCCTGGCTACGCCAACGTTCTCAATAAACTCTTAATTCACCAATCACCCATGAACAACCTCTCCACTAACTATTTAACCTGTTCACCTGCATGCCTGTTTCCTTGTTAGTGAGAAAAATGTTCATTATACTAGTTAACGAGCCTTCGTCATTACCCATCAATAAACTGGTCTCTAAACAGTATAGAAGCCAACCTTCTCATTGACCGGTTCACTGCACTTTCTCCTTCACGAATCACCAATGAACCCTGTTCGCTGACCAGTTAACCACCTCTTCACCGATCTGTTTCCTAACGAGTGAAGAACCTTATCACTATTCTCGTTCGCAGACCCGCAGCCAAAATTATTTTTTTTTTTCGAAAAGGAGGGCACCTGTTGAAGCCCTCGAGAAGCACCTACTTCGTTCATTATTTTCGTTTTTTTTTTTTTTTGAACATACCCTTCCATTCGAATTTCGAAGGGCGAGAGTGTCTTGAAGCACATTACTTGGCTAGGGCCTGCTCGTTCCCCAACAACAAAACAAGACTTTCGTGCGGTAACGGCAACGCCAATCCTTTCTTATTTCTTTTCTCTCTCCTTTAGACAACGCTGTTCCGGTCGTCATCCCATCATTGCGCTTTAAGATGAACTACGTTCGAGAAGATGCGGTAGACTCCAGATAACCGCAAGACAGGACAGAAAAAAAAAGTACCTAATCCCAGATCGCAAAGCGCAGACGGAATGAATCTCGCGTGTGAAGACTTACTTCTTGCTCGGTCGGCGCTAGAATGGGCGACGAATATCTCGGTTTTCGACGTGAACCAAAACTCGTTTTGTATGGCCAGTCTGTCGCACGCGTTTTCGAGCCGTGCATGCATGGCTGTGTCTCGAGACCTGCGCTGCAGGATCCCCGCACTGCAAGACCTACGTACCGTTCGCCGCAGAAACGGTGCGGCGGTACGGATGTTGAAACCAACAGTTAACGAAACGTAACATACGAAAACCAGAACCGTAATCATAGCGTCCCCAAGGTTGCATGAGTAAGCTAGGCCCCGGGAGGTTGGCGGTTTCGCGACTTGTTTCCCACGACCACGAATCACAAAGGTGTCACACGTTCGAACAATGATAAAGCCGTACGTGGTTGAGCTTTGATGCGATATCATTATGCAGGACTTTATCCCAACGTTCCTTTACGATGTCCACATATAGACCCTTTCACTGTTTACAAACACAGACCCTTGATGACATCCGGTTTCGTCCGTTGATGTGCCTGAATGGCAATGGTGGGCAAAAAGAGCGCTATAACATAGCCCACTGATTTTCTAGACTTTCCTTTTTAAATTTGGCAAAGTATATTCAAATAAATGTTCTTTTGAGCTACATAAAAACAAAGAAGATTTTTTTTAACATTACGCACGTTCTTTTTATCTGAAAAACTAATAAAAGACTTTCATTACCCTTGAAAGAAACGCAAAAACGTCATTTCAGTTTCGACGTTACGAGCTGGTAAATGAGTTGACCGGAAGTTTTTGGGGGGCCACAACGCCTGCAATCTTGAAACCGTCTATAGACACCTCGGCTCATACATCTCGGAGGCAACGTGGTCGATATCGTTGGCGAGTAGGTTAACTGCCGACCCCATAGCAGTATTTACATACTTGCAGAGGTCGTCATACAAGGGAAACACACAAGAGGAGGATGATATGAACCTCGTGCTGGGACACACAGTTCGTGCTCTTAAATGCATGCACTGGTGATGTTGTTTCGTCCCCTACTGCTAGTACGTAGTGGCTTGGGGTAAGAATGGGCATTAAGACTACATAACTGGCACTTGCCTGGTGAACATGATGCACAACTTATACCTAAACAAGGGCGCTCGCACAGACATGGACTCTAGAACAAGAGAATGCACACAACAAAGGCGTCACTCACAACTAAAGTTTGTTCGAAAGAAAGGTAGATACATATACATCACTTCTGTCACATGACCTGGCACCTTTTACCGCGTTAACAAAAAAGAATTTTCATACCTCATCAGCACTCTATCTAATCTCAGGCACGTGTTTTATAAACCTTTTTGTGTTTTTTTACGTTTTCACCTGCCAGGTCATGTGACAGAAGTGATCTATATATATATGTACCTACCTTACTCTCAAATAAAATTTAGTTGCGAGTGGCGCTTTTGTTGTGTGCATTTTCTCCGTGTCTATGTCTGTGTGCGCACCCTTATTCAGGTAAAATATGAGCCAATACCAACTAGCCCAATTATCCGTGATGAGGCACAATGATGAAACAGTCCGTAGTTAATAAACGGGGGAGGAATAAAGTAGTAGCGGTAGTAGGCAAATTGTGTCAGAGCCACTAGGCAGCAATACCAAATCGTAAAGTAATCGCTGCTTCAGCGGGACAGGAAGACCAATTTACTAGTTCTTACTAACATTTCTGTCTAGCTTGAATAACTCGAGTTGACTGGCAGACGTGTCTTACATGACCGGTATGGTCTGACTTGTCTGGTTTGAATGACTGTTTGCCTGGCTAACTTTATTTTAACCTACTTGACTGATTTACATTGATTCTATAAAATGTCTTGACTGAACTGGCCTAAATTGACTACCTAACTTGCCTGACTGGCTTGCCTCGCTGTCTTGACTAAAATTATGGCACCTATCGACTCTCTAAGCTCGCCGACTTTCCTCACTTGACCTAACTCGCTACCATCGCTGACTGATCGTTGATTGCACTGATTGCATCACCAGTGATCGCATCATCAGTGATTGCATCACGTATTGCACTGACTCAATTTTACTGACTAACTGACCGACCGACTTGGCTGGCTGACGACGACTGAAATGGGCTTATTGGTTGACTTAACCCCACGTTTCAAGTATTACCTTTTTGCGGAACGCCTAAATGAAAAGGTTATTGCTTTGTGTTTGAAGCTTACAGATATCGATTAGCTCCCGAAACTATATACACGGGCAACCATTTCACCTTCGCAATGGGGATGTCATAGTCGTGAGTCCAAACAATCAGCCCCCCTCCCCCCCCCCACCCATATGGAATAGTTGCAAAACGTAACCAATCTCGATTGGTTAGAACATTGTGCTTCTCCAGTTAGGCGCACCTGCCAGAAATTCGACTGCGTCATTTCATAGGCGTGGTGTACACGGGAGCATGGGCAAGGGGGGAAGGGTGACATCCCCCTTCCCTCTTTATACAAGGAGAGTGTCAAGTCATGTAGCTCCCTATTTTCATTGAATCGTGCCGGAATCGCCACTATCTAATGTACAGTGTTCTGGTAGTGGGAATGTTTTGATAATTACGACAGTCAACGACCCCTGATGTTCTTCCAAGAGTGTTTTATCTCCCAACAACGAGCCGGGACCCGAAAGAAAGCCTGTCCGAGACACAGTGTGATAGCCACCTCTTGAGTTTCGCATCCCTTGATACACTTATCCTTTCATCATCATCATAATAATCATCATCATCATCATAATCAGCCTGACTACGTTCACTGCAGGACAAAGGCCTTTCCCATGTTCCGCCAGTTAACCCGGTCTTGTGCTTGCTGCTGCCAATTTATACCCGCAAACTTCTTAATCTCATCTGCCCACCTAACCTTCTGTCTCCTCCTACTCCGCTTGCCTTCTCTGGGAATCCAGTCAGTTACCCTTAATGACCAGCGGCTATTCTGTCTACGCACTACATGCCCGGCCCATGTCCATTTCCTCTTGATTTCAACTATGATATCCTTAACTCCGGTTTGTTTCCTAATCCATCCTGCTCTCTTCATGTCGCTTAAGGTTACACCTACCAATTTTCTTTCCATATCTCGCTGTGTCGTCCTCAACTTAAGCTGAACCCTCTTTGCAAGTCTCCAGGTTTCTGCTCCGTAGCTAAGTGCCGGGAAGGTGCGGCTGTTGTATACCTCCTCATACGACTTCTCGTAGGTTACATATCCTTTGGGCTACTCCAAATAAGATGTGGGTGATTTGCCTTCGAAATCTCACAAGGCGTACGTGGCTTGACCTTCCCCTCCCCCTTCTCTAAACAAATAACCCTACAAATATACCTATGTCACCCTTCACGCGTGACAGCACACACGAACTTGCTCACGAGTACGTAACGTAGGCACACACACACACGAAAGGACCAACAGGAAGATGGCATACTGATCGTTCGAGCATGTGGGCGCGGGCTGTACACCTTAATTGGCTCGTAACGCAAACAGTTTGCCGACGTCCGATGGTCGTCATCAGAGGATTATACCTCATACAAATGGAAGATGGGAGCCGCACTCTCACAAGTGTGCGCGGTCGTACGAGACCGCGCGAGATGGTTCACTGAGCCGTGGCTTTTCCTGATTACTCCGATAGAATTCCTCGCTGGACCTTGTCGCTTCTCACGGTGGGAGCGGGGTGCAGTAGCGAGGAGACGTATATCGCCGGCGGCCCACGCGGGTGCCCCGGAAGAGCTCGGTCATTGCCCATGAACCAGAAAGACGCATGACTTCTCGCGTACGTAACGCTACCAGAGTATTGCGAAACGGGGCCCACGCAGGCACGCACTGAGACAGACAGACAGACAGACAGACAGACAGACAGACAGACAGACAGACAGACAGACAGACAGACAGACAGACAGACAGACAGACAGACAGACAGAACCAGGTTCGCATGTGTTCAGAAGAAAATGAGTGAAAAACTTGGAGCATGAGATCACGAAAACAGAGCGTATATAGTTTCGTAGTAAGACGGTAAGTTGGGCCAGTTGGTTAGGATCTATCGTGAACTTATTTACAGCGCAACACCAGAAAAAAACACAGGACAGGGAAGGAGTAAAAGAGAAAAAAGAGAAAGAAAAGACAGCGCCGTCTGTTCTTTATCTTCAGCTTCTTCCCTGTCGTGTGTTTTTTCTGGTGTTGCGCTGTAAATAAGTTCACATACCTAGTTTCGCATTGAGACGATATCGCCAACGTTGATGCCGAGAACTTCTACGCAACGAGACCGAGTTCATGATGTATCATAGTGTGAATGATTCCATAGTGTGTAGTGGGGGTGGTGGTAGTAGTAGTAGTAGTGGTAGTAGTTGTAGTTAATTGATTGATATGCGGGGTTTAACATCCCAAAACCACCATTTGATTATGAGAAACGTCGTAGTAGGGCTCCAGAAATTTCAACCAGTTGAGCACACGGGCCTACAGCATTTTCGCCTCCATCGAAAATGCAGTCATCACAGTCATAATTCGATCGCGTGACCTGCGGGTTAGCAGCCTGGAAGTATACAGTAGTAGTAGTAGTGGGGGTGGTGGTGGTGGTAGTAGTAGTATTAGTAGTAATAGCAGTAGTAGTAGTAGTAGTAGTAGTAGTATTAGCAGTAGTAGTGGTGGTGGTGGTGGTGGCGGTAGAGGAGTAGTAGTAATAGTAGTAGTAGTAGTAGTAGTAGTAGTAGTAGTAGTCGCAGCAGCAGCAGCAATAGAGACAGGCAAAAGCAGCCGCAATACACCACTTCTATACTTGTAAGAGGTGCGCTGCGGGGGCCGGAAAACAGGCCAGAGGAAAGAGTAAACAATACTCGAATCCTATACATTGCTGCGACAGGTGCATCCCCACAGTGATGGTAGAGCAAGCACTGTGAGAGCAAGCGCTGTCCTTGTCAGCCTCTTCTGTCCGTCTGTCTTTCGGTGCGCTTCAACATTTTTTTCAATTATGAGCGTAATTCAACTGACCCAACTTGCCACCTCGCTGTAATAGTAGAACCGCAATACGCTTTTAGCGCCATTTAAAGTCACGCAACAATACTTGGCTTGTACGTCGCTCAGGTAACGAGGTTAGCCCGCCGAAGGCGAGCAGCTAACCAACTAAACACAACTTGCAGAGCTCTCGAAGCAGTGTCATCTAGCAAATGGCTTGAAAATGCAGCGCAGGCAGTGTGCCGTGTATGTCTCTACTGCTTCACACCCCGACGCGCTTTTCAGGCACCGGCTGTTCGGTGCGGCGCCGATCTGGTGATCGTCCGGTCGAACCAATTTCGAAAATGAACCGCCCCCCCCCCTCCCCCCGCCTATAGTATATAGGACCACTTCTGCGGCCGCTGCAGCAGTGCCCGACCGAATGACGCGAAACGAGACAAGAAAAAGGCGGGTTCGTGCACAACACAGTTTCGCGCCACTTGTGCCCCGCTTACGCTACGAAGCGAGCGCTTTATACGTGGCCGTTATTACCGTTATCAACGGCGGATGAACGAAGTTACGTTCTGTAACGAAAAACGTATGAGTTAGCACCTCGTAACAGGGTTCTGATCGATTTCTCGCAGGTGTATATATTTTTTGTCATTTCTTTCATAACGGGGGACCTTTTCTTTTCGTGCGTTTGCACCGCACTCGGACAATTTGAGAGAGTGCCTTGCGAACACCACGTGACCACGTCGTACCGATGACTAGCGAATGCGAAGATTTTGTGTAATCCCCACAATATTAAAGCCCTGTTCTCTTACAGTTTTGCTGAGCTCTTACAATAGTAATGTGGGGGGAAAAACTAGTGAAAAAAGAACGCCTCGTGGTAATAATACCAAGTTGCAGCTACACGCGGGACAATGCTAAGCACTTGTTCCGGAGCAAGCCCTCATTCACCTACAAATCCCTGAAGCCTGTTCTTCGGTTCATTTCTGTTTTTCCTCGCACCTACCATCGTATGCACAGGCTTCACTAGCTTGCCTATACTAGTGTTAATATAGTTGACATGAATCCCATAAGAGCTGTTCCGCATACCTATTTTGCCTTGCTTACATAGTTTCGGAATCGTCGTATTTGTGCTAACACAGTTCGGTTGTGTTCACGATTTCACATCTCCTGTATCACATTGTGACATTACCGTGCAATGTATGTACGCCCTGCTCCCGCAGTGCTCTGCCTCTAAGATTTAAGGGTGATTCGGGAACGGAAAAGACCCAGGAGAGGCCGCGTCGAGGTGGCTCTTCATAAGACACCGAAGAAGACAAACCGGTGTCGCCGGCAAGTCGGTCACTACTTTCGTTCACTTCAACGCCACTGTAAGTGAAGGTGTTGTCAATATCATCACGCATCAGTTACAAAGGTAACGTCGATACATTCACGCATTGCGCTTCATCTTCGGTGAATTAGTCAACCAGTCATACTGTCCTACGGCCGATCTCTACAAACCGCGAAACTACCTAAGAGTCCATGTTACACCGTACGTTTCTTTAAAACGTCGAACAGAAAATAATCAATGCAAGTGGGGGCTTATCGATTGTTGAGACGAAGTGAATTCGTAGGTCCCTTCACGAAGCAGGAAGTCAACCGTGTTCGAAAAAACAAAAACAAACAAGAACATACACACACATTAGTACAATACAAATGCAACTTTGATGTGTTTAAATATTCTTTTTTTCCTGTTGCTATTTGTGAATGGCACATGTTGGCCCCTCATATCACTAACACTGTGTCACTGACTCAGTGCGAGTTAGAAATTGAAAACAATTCTTAGCTTCTTTAAATTCCCATTGACAAAGGGAATGAAACCAGTATGTACTACTTTTATGTTCTGTAAACAGCCATGTAAGCGGCCTTATTGTTGAATTTGCCATTTTTGTATGCATTTGCATTTTGTTTATTATGTTGTGTAAATATGGCTAATGTACAAAGTGCCAGGTTGATGTTGCGTTTATGTTCTGTGTTAGTTTTTTTTTTTACTAGGATGAGCAATCATAGCATCTGTACAAAGTGCCCACCTGCTATGGTCTCAGTGAAGACCGGCAGTATTGCAAATAAAAAAAATAAATAAAACATCAGTAACTATTCTGGAGCCTAAGCAGCAACTGACGGGACGCAGCACGCTCCTGGTGTAACAGTTTTACAAACACAGCGAATCATCTCGCTATGCGCTCCCAAGAATATCAAGGAACCTCGCCGATGCCATACGAATACATCCTATAGAGGTGTGCGACGTGAACGTCCATCCAATCCACTTACACCGAAATGGCCGGAGCTCATGGCGTGACAACGTTGAGTAATGCGCAGACCCCGTGGGCGTTACGTATTGGCCGAACGAGCACGCCGTGCCGGCCCGTGGACGGAAAGTAAAATCGATACGACACGCCAAGACAGGTGACTGATGGCGAAGCGTCGGATTCAATAACGGAAGTACAGATCGATTTAGCTGGCACGCCGCAGAACGTTCGGTTGCACGCGTTTTGAAAGCCATGGCCCGAGTGCCGACCTGCGTAATCTCCCTGAGGCCTTTAGCAGCACGTTTTTGAACAGTGAAAATTAAGATTGCGCAGTTTTTTTTCTCCCTCGTTGACTGTTCAATGCGACAACAATGGCCCCTACTTAATAAATTACGGCCTTTTCCTCTATTTTCAACCTTCTGAGCAATGCCATCAACCATGATTGCAAAATTGTTCGGAATGATGTTTGAAAGATGGTGCATTTACACGACTTACGTAGACCGCAGTGAACGCATCTTAAAGCAACAGCAAAGAGGGAGCGCAGAGTGCGTGATTCCGAGACGTATAGCACTGTTTTGGTTAGTCGACATTCGTACGATAACCCTCAAATCGTGCTCGACTGATTGTTTATTTAAGCCTGGACTGGCACCACTGAAGGAAACGTGATACAGATGCGAATGGCAAAAAAGGGGTCCACATTGTTAAAAGAAATGTAGTGTTGGTGGATAGTAACCGATACGACGTCACAGTTGAAAAGAAAGGGTTTGTATTATAACAAAAAAAACTGGCTATCTAGCTGTTTCGAAATTTGAGCATGAAGTTAACGAAAACAAGCATGAGCGATTATTTAAAGCAGAATAGAGAATACGAAGCAGCCTCAAATTATGACTAGTATACTGCCACCATCCCTGCCAACAGCGGCATTTCGCCGGTACTTACTTATGGAGCAGAAACCTGGAGGCTTACAAAGAGGGTTCAGCTGAAATTGAGGACGACGCAGTGACTGATTGCAAAAAAAAAAACGATAGGTGTAAACTTAAGAGACAAGAAGAGAGCAGAGTGGGGTAGGGAACGAACAGGGGTTAAGGATATCGTATATAGTTGAAACCAAGAAGAAGGAATGAATGGACATAAGCCGAGCACGTAAAACGTAGGCAGCATAACCGCTGACTACTAAGGGTAGCTGACTTGATTCCCACAGAAGGCAAGTAGGCGATGGGAAGACAGAAAGATAAGTGGGTGGATGAGATTAGGAAGTTTCCGGGTATAAAGCGGGTGCAGCAAACACAGGACCGAGTTGACTGGCGGAACATGGGAGAGGCCTTCGTCCCGCAGCGGGCGTAGTCAGGATGATGATGAAAGAATATGAAGGGTGCAGCAAAAGTCCCGAGGAGCTGACGACATCGTAGTGAAATTCCCAGATAGCATCCCTGTAGAAACCATGAGCCATAATTTAGTAATGATATCAGAATATTTATGTCTTAAAAGCAACACTACGATATGGTTATGAGGAACCCCGTAGAGAAAGGCCCCGGTACTTTTGACCACGTAGTGTTAACGCATGCTCAGTCACACCGCGTGATACATAGTCTTCCAGAATTTCGGCTCCATCTAAATGCGACCGCTGTGACCGGGATCGCACCCCTGACCTCCGGGTCAGCAGCAGAGCACCATCACCATGGCACCATCTCGGCGGACAGAACACTCAAGTGGCAAGTTTTACCTTCTGGAATGACTGAGATGCAAAGACAGTGGACGACATCAAACGTTGGCATATGCACAAGAAGTTTAATATATCGGTGTTGAAAAGAGGAAAAAAAAAGGAATTAATGATATCGGGGTAATAGCATGTACAATATTAGAATGGGCGTTTTAGTTGGATATGGACTGTAAAAAAGTGACCTGCATAATACCAGATTACAAATCTGGCAAAGCACAGTTAGCTCAAGCAGGCCAGGTAAGTAATCGTCCCAGCTAAGGAAGATGTGAGCGATATCAACATGTTTGGATGCCATTAAAATTATAGCAATCTGTACTTGAGCAAGGTTCACTAAATAAATACTCTTCTGAAGGTGATACGATCTATCATAGGATTGTCAAATATTTTTGTGTGCTGTTTCTATCCAAGCTAGCAGCAACATCTGGGATTCTACATCCCAAAAGCATGATACGATTTGGGAGACGCTGTATAGTGGAAGGGCTCCAGTGATTTCGACAATCTGGGATTTTTCAACGTGAACTCACAACGCACAGTACACGGGCGTCCGCCATTTTACCACCACCGAAATGTGACAGACACAGCCGGGACCGATCTCGCCACTTTCGGGTCAGCAGCTGAGCATCCTATATAACTACCACTGATCAACCGCGGCGGACTCTGTCTCGCTACTATGCATGGTATGCAGAAGACAATGGCTTCACATGATTTCGATAAGATGACTACGAAATGACCAGGACGGTTCCTTGAAGGCAGAAACAATTCCAAGTTTTCTGGAATTCATGTTACGACTGCTGCTTCATAGAATTTTGCGCAACTTCTAGGTTACCTCCGAAACGACAGCTTCCCCACTGAACTTCTACGGTCACAGGTCAGGTCTGACCCAGTCCCCACCCCGCCGCGGTGGTCTAGTGGCTAAGGTACTCGGACGCTGACCCGCAGGTCACGGGACTGAATCCCAGCTGCGTCGGCTGTATTTTTGATGGAGGTGAAAATGCTGTAGGCCCATGTGTTCATAATTGGGTGCACGTTAAAGAACCCCGGCCTGGTGGTCGAAATTTCTGGAGGCCTCCACTAAAACCTCTCTCATAATCATAGGGTGGTTTTGGGACGTTAAACCCCACATATCAATCAATCGTCATGACCCAGTCATCTTTATACCTTCACTGTAATAAGAGTGAATCTCTGCAGCACTTCTTATTGACTCGCACACTATTTAAAATGCAAAGTAAAAGACTACTTAAACAAACCCTACGAAAGTTGGATTTGATGTTATTACTTCCGGTGATTATTTCATTTTGTGCAACCATATTTGCTTTCAGCCGTACCACCGTTTTGTACGCTGTGTCTAATCGTTTTACGAGAGTCTGAAAGAATTGAGCGTTAAGTGTAGCTTAATTTGGGTGTCCTAGTTAATAAATTTGACTTGCCTTGGGCAGGGACCGAAGCTTCGAATTCGAAAGTCGCTGGTTCGGTCCCTTGCCTTCGGCAAGTTATCTTTTCATTCACGTTTCTTCCTTCACAATTACCTTATATATAGCCCCTATAGTTTTCTTCGCATGATTATTGGCCCCGTAAGGTGTCATTAAACATTGTGTCTAACACACGAAAAGAGCCCTTCGGTGTACACGTCTTTCACACACACACATATATATATATATATATATATAAATATATATATATATATATATATATATATATATATATATATATATATATATATATATATATATATATATATATATATATATATATATATATATATATATATATATATATATATATACATGTGTGTGTGTGTTATTGCTCTAGAGGCTTCTCTTCTAAAGCTTACGACTTTAAGTTATAATTGTGAGATGACCATGCCTTTCATTTTCAACCCTTTTCTACAGCAGGTGCATTAGCTTCTTCAGCAAGGCACTGTACAATTCATCGCCTGTCCACCAGAGTGGGTTGCGCCAACATGTTGCGCAATCAGTCAAGCAACCAAAGAGAGAGAGAGAGATATATATAAAGATGCAAGGAAAGGCAGGGAGGTTAACCAGACGCGCATCCGGTTTGCTACCCTGCACTGGGGAAGGGATAAAGGGGAGGAAAGAGGTTGCAGAGCGATGAGAAGGTACACACAATCACGAGCACAGTCGGGGAGCACACACAGTCTACAGGCGGTCACTCAGGTTTGTTGACTTTAGGTAAAGTAGCAGTGCTTTAGTTGCTTTCTGCGCAACTTAGGCAGATGCCCAAGGTCTTAGTATCTTCTACACACAAAATGGTCCGGAGTCAAGTTGATTAATAAACCATCCGGAGCTGGCATCGCTGTGTGTCGTAGCAAGCGCAGCTCCACAGGACGTGTTCGATGGCCTCTTCAGCTCCGCAGAAGTCGCATGTAGAGGTGTCTGCCATACCAATGCGAAAGGAGTACACCTTTGTAAATGCAACACCCAACCAAAGGCGGCATAACAGTGTCGCATCGCAGCGGGAAAGTTGTGATGGTAGCTTTAGCTTGAGCGAAGGATCCCGTTCATAAAATTGACACCTTTGGAAGCTGGTAGACGACCAGAACGTACGCGTGAGATCTCGAGCCAGCAGGTAAAGTTGTCTTGCTCCATCATTCCTTGATAGAGGAATCGGGACCACATGGGTTCTTCCATGGGCTCAAGCAACCAAAACTTTTGCACAAAACTATGAACTTTATAAGAACACATACTTTATCATAGTGCGCATGATTTTGTTTTGTTTTGTTTTGCTATTACGCCATATCCGAGTTAACAAGGTAAATGAAGCTCTGGAAGTGCTGACCCTTTGTTCCTAAGTCTTTGTCATGTCGTGTTGCAGAGCACCGTATTGGCCTCTGTCCTGTACAACAGACCTGCCATTCCAATATCTCCGTCTGTTGAAGATAATAATGACGTGACAGCGATGGATGTGCTTCACCGCCACAAAGGTTGCCACCGAGTTATAACAGAGTGACATCCACGCCCCTTCACGCACCTCCTTCTGTGACGGCCGACACTGGACGCGGAAAAGTGACACTGCGCGGTGCGCGGTAGCGGTCAGCGCAGAGACCAGAGCAGCAGGATCCATTCACACCGTTCGGGCAAGGGAACAAAGACAAAAAAAGAAAGAACAAAGTGGTAAGAGAAAGAAATAGAGAAGGGGAGCGAAGAATGGGGTCCGGCGGCGTCCTGTCACGGTCCAGCTAGCGCCAGTAATGGCTAAAGTGGCTAATCGTGCCTCGACAGGGGGCGCCACCGTGCGGCACAACGCCACTGAGGCCTGCACGGGAGCGGCGAGGGTTAACGTTGAGAGAGGGCTGGGAATGCGCCTTTACATCATGAAAATGGAGAGAGCGTACGAAGCACAACGCGTCCCTTTGTCTTCGAGATGGTGGCGGCATGCGATGGTCTCGGCTCTTTTCTTTGTCGCGGGTCTTGTTTGCTGGTACAGGAGCGCGTGCGCGCGTTGCATGTGTGCCGCACGCGGGTCAGTTTAGGACAAGTGCAGCCGTCGTGTGTGGGGTGGTGGCTGGTAGCACGAGAGCGTTTCGCGTTCTAATTCAAGACATAGATAGATAGATAGATAGATAGATAGATAGATAGATAGATAGATAGATAGATAGATAGATAGATAGATAGATAGATAGATAGATAGATAGATAGATAGATAGATAGATAGATAGATAGATAGATAGATAGATAGATAGATAGATAGATAGATAGATAGATAGATAGATAGATAGATAGATAGATAGATAGATAGATAGATAGATAGATAGATAGATAGATAGATAGATAGATAGATAGATAGATAGATAGATAGATAGATAGATCTGGTAAGCAACACACTATGGGACTATTGCGTTCAGAGCTATGATTGAGATATGAAGAGGGTCAGAGGTTCATTATCAGCGAAAATCTGAGAAGTGAGCCTGAATCAATTTCCTGGCCTGCTACTCAGCATTAGGCGAGGGAAGAGCCTGGTAAAAAGAGTAGAGATAAGGTGTTGGTGATGGAGGAATGTTTGTTCTGTATGACGCTCTGGTAACTGATAATCCAATCACCACCATCAATGAGCAATCGAGAAGTGAAAGCTGTAGCTGTCACAATGGTTATGAAGCCAGACAACAGGGTGAAATTAAATATGGGTTCCTACACTGTGCTGAATAGATATTTAATATACCAACTCCCCTGCGAAGACTAAGTACTGCTTTTACTGAGAAAGAACACACCTCATGCCCTATTGAAAAATATGGTCATGCTAGGCAATACACAAAAACCTCTGCGCCCTCCGTGGGGTTATGTGGTGAGACAGCTCACATGACACACTTTTTGGCTGCGGCCGCAATCACAATAAAGTAATGGCCTTCAATACACGAGTCTTTATAATGTCAATTTCAAAGACGTATCGCACCTCGAAGGGTTCGCCGTAACCAGGAGCCCCCAAACGGTAACAGCGTTTAGCAACCGTTACACACCCCAAAGCGCCATTATATGCTGATTTGACCCAAGCGGAAGTCGCAGGGGTGCAGGTCTGGGAACAGCTGAATGACGGCTAACCACGTGAACCAGCTTCGGTTAGGTAAGGTTTGAGACAGTGTAACAGGCCTCACGAGTCGCAGATGACTAACAACTGGCTACACTGTAAAAGCCACGACGGACTGTCTAAAACAACTTACCCTGACGTTTAAACGACGCCGGGATACGGGGAGTGAGAGGCTTAGCTGTGTATATACGTGGACGCTAGGGTGTGGCGGCGGTGGAACTGCGCGCGCTGAAAAGGGAACGACATGTGCTCGTGGAACGTGTCGGAACGGACAAACACGGCAGCCGGAAGATTACGGAAATAATGCCTCGTTTCTTCCGAACAGGCCTGCACGGTAGACAATGGAGCGGCGCCTTCTGTGTGTCTATACACATGCGTCGTGAACGGATGCCGTGTGTGCGTGTGCGAACGCGCGCGTCCGAGAGAGGCAGCGTTGCAGTTCCTGGGCCGCCTGCAAACTTCCATGAAATCAGCTAAGCTCCACGCGTCTGCCCTCACCCCCTTTTCCTCAAACTTCAACGCTTTCGCTTCTCATGGACCGTTCCCTGCATTCACCGTGTCGTGCTCAAAGTACGTCGTCTGCTATTCGCTTCATCTTCCTTAGGCAGGAAGGGGGGGCGTCGTTGTCGTCTTGTTTTTGAGCCGTTTCTTTCCAGACGTTGCTTTAACGGTAGGTCCGAAGCAGACGAACGACACGTATGCTGGCAGAGTGAAGCAAGAAGAGGAGGCCGGGGGGGGGGGGGGGAGGTCACGCGTCCCTATTACGTCACGAGCCGGTCGTTAGCCGATAGTCGCAGATCCCTGCACACGCTCAAAAGACTCGATGTCCAGCGCCGCCTCCCGGAGCACGCTGCCAGCGGCGGCTCGCGTCACGACAAAAGGACGCACGACTGGACCGTAGCGAGAACCTTTGCTTGTTTGCCTTCTTATTCTTTTCTTAGTCAACGATGCAAAGTCTGGCAGGGGGCGACAACGTAGCCATCGCTGGTGTCGTTGTCGTCTGCATTCCTGCGACAGTGATTGGTTCTACGAAGGTCACGTGCTCTGTATCTGTTCTTTTCTACAACAATAGCGTGAGAGCTAGTTTCGCCCAGAATCTTGTCGACTGATAGGCAATCGGTAACCACCGTATTTAAGCTATCGGTATTCTGCAATGAAGAACAATCGTTTGGTACTGGGGACTCCATGCTTCGCGAGTGTTATTGGTTTGAAATGTTCCATTTGAGAGCTCTAATGATGGTGAACGTCGATCAGTCAACATCCTACCAGTGTTCAGATTTTAAAGCATTGTCTGGTTATCACAATAGTTGGTCTTTTGAACGATGCCTCCGAACGTAGTTCACTGGTGCCCGCTGTCAGCGATTCGATTGCTGGAAGGAAAGCCAGATGAAAAGAAAAAAAAAAACGGCGGTCGATGGCAAGTAAGTTGGATGAAAAAATTTTATCTATGCAGTGAAAGTGGGCATCAGGGAGGATACACGTAGGCAGTGACCCTTTCGGCCCAGGCGTAAATAGGTAGCCGCTTGACATGGAAAAGCCTTGACTGAATCTTCTCACGCTGACCATCAGCGAGCTGGCAGAAGTGTTGGGGGGAGGGGGGGAATCCTTCACAGCTCCACATTTTGTGATTTTGCGTCTTGTGCATTAGAGTTTCGCCAGATTGGGTCAACCGTCTCACAAGTAATAGTATATAGAAAATATATAGAAAGAAAATTGGTATGCATAGATACATAGGCAGCAAGAAAGACAGAAAAAAAAACGGAAAAGCGAGCAGGAAAGAAACAAACGAGGAAAGAGAAAAGCGAAGAAAAACAAAGAAGGCTGCAGACCTTCGCGTTCCCTATAGGCTTGGCACAACTTGTTAAAAGCTGCCTCCATTGTTTACTTAATGCATGCCGAGGATCTTTTAGTGGCCTTCCAACAGCTGTTTACTTCTAACATTTACCCGCGGATATTCAGGAATATAGGCCAGCTATCTTAAAAAAGAGATGATCACTTCATTTTATTTTTTATCACCACGGCGAAGGCTTTCGTTCGCATTCGACCAGTATAGACAGGGTGGGGCGCTTAACTTTGCCTCCTCCACAAAAAAAAAATATAAAGAGAAATCACCCGCGGCCAGATATAGCATTTGGATTGCCGGAACTCGGTTTTAGTACCAGCAGCGTTCATGCATTTTTTCGCCATGAAATCTCTTCTAGATCGCCATGGACTTCCCGACCAAAACCATTTTCCATACAATAAGGCTGACGATACCAACCACACACGCTGGGACGCAGGAAGTCAGTGCGTTCAGAGACAGATACGGCGGCGAGTAATTCCCCCGGCTTGCAACCGTTCGTACCGAGGATCTCGGTTCGTTACATTGAAACCACTTCCTGTCCGCGACCTTCTCAGTCGACGGATCCGAGTGTGGGGTTCTTTCGCGACTTGTACGCAGGAAGTGCGCAGAGTGCCATAAAAAACAAAAGGCTTCACTGCTGTCCTTGCACTTTTTTTCTTTTTTTTACTTCATGATACGCGGAGGAGGAAGAATGTTCAAGCGGGCAGACAGAGAGGTTAGCCAGTTCTTAAACCGGCTGGCTGCCCTGTGTTGGGGAAAGGGGTGAGGGGAATAAAAGATGTTAAAAAGAAAATGTTGCGAAGAGAAAGAGAAATTACGAAAGAAAAATTGCGACAGAGGAAAGGCAACATCAAAGAGTATAAGACACTAAAGTCTGTCTCTGAGGCCAGTTGTCCGCAAAAAGCGCAGCAAAGCTTTCAAAGCCTTCTGGGCTGAGGATGGGCTCGGGTAATGACCCAGAATCCTTTGTTCCGACAAAGGCCGATCGTCCAGTCTATCCAGAGCTGCAGTCAGTTCTTGTCTTTGCGCGTTGAAATGGATGCACTCACACAGAACGTGCGCGATGGTTTCTTCGCAGCTGCAGTGAGTATGAAAGAAGGCATTGGGGAGACTTTCGGTGGACCTAGGTTGTTACCCAATTTAAATATACGTAGGTATATATGGGCAGGCGCATTCACTCATGACACGGCTCACTCAGACTAAGATCGAGCCGTAAGTCGAAGTGAATCCAAGTCAGTATTATTTTGGTTAGTCGCAGTCCGACTGAGCCCGGTAGAGCGAAATGTTAGCGAGTCTTAGTGCGAGTGAGTCCTAACCACGACATTTTTTTTTTTTTCGGTTGAGTATGAGTGAGCTTCACCTCTTATATATATCACACCTATGCTGGAGTCTAGGTGTTTCACACGTTATGTGAAGACCGGTAGCTGGCGCAATCAAAACGTAAACAAACCCTCAACATAATACATGATTTCACGAAAAAAACGCAGCGGGTTTGAAGCTGGATGAAGCACGTCCTTATAATATATTGAATAACAGACAGCTGGATTAAACTCCCTGTCTTTACCTTTCTTTTTTTCTCGGAGAGCAGAGCCGGTTGATAAGTAATAATTCTAACAGATAGGGCGCTCAAACACAGACGCAAAAAGGACGTCAGGATGTATCACAGCGAGAGAGTGAAAGTCAAGAAGTTTTTCCGAAACAAATATCGGTCCACTTCTTGTATGAGTTGTTATAGTCACTCTAAGTCACCGTCTGCACTGTCGTGACTTCTTTCTTGCATCCGTGTTGGCGGACCCAGTCCTCTTGCTCACACTTTTAACGGATATATCCTGGCTCCTTTGCAAATAAATACTCCCCACATACCATTATCTCGGAAGAAACGGCGAACGCAAACGTATGCCGTGTCTCCATATTCCAAAACGTCGAAGCCGCGATCATGTCTCTAGAGCGTCAGTCGCTCCCTCCTTTCACATAGTGCACTTCCCTCACTCGCCTCCATCCAGTTCTCATTCATTCCTCGGAACCATGTGAGCGTACGCTGCACCATCTATCGACCAGCGCGACGCTGCAGTCCCGCCGCTAAGTGAATTGCCGCGGCCTTTCCCACCCATCTCTCGACACCGATCCAGAGACAACCTATACGCGACGCTAGACTAATCAAGGGAACCGCGCCTCTCACACTCGTGCAACACGAGCCCATGCATGGACACGCATGGACGCTGGGACCTCCGGGTAGATGCGAAACGCAAATCGTTTGCCCTTTCTCAACGAAAGACGTATACGAGAAAAGGACCGATAAACGGGGAGAGAGTATACAAAAGAGCGCCGTGGTATGTATACGGTGGACAGTGCAGTCAAGCAGTTGCGTGTGTCGCTGAGGTGTAATGGCGACAACCCCCCCCCTCCTCCTCCATTCTATCTCGTCTGTATTTCAATTAGAATTCAATTAAACCTCATTGTCCCGGACTCCCCGCGTCCACCGACACGCCCGGCTAGCCATCGACTCATCGAAGCGTGCGACGGCGACCGTCCGTGGATGGACGTAACGCGGAAAGAAAAAATTTTGAAACTAAGAAACCGAGAACGAGATGAACCCCCGTATTCTAGAACCTCCCTCCACTCAACGCTTCGCCTTCCTTTGAGAAAGCCAACGGGAGCGCCCTCTCTAGCCGCGGCAAGTCGCTGCATATCAGCGATAGTCTGCTGCGATACTTGAGTAACGCAGCGTCATTTTCAGCCGAGTGGTGGCGCAGTGCTCAACTCTGTCACGCGAAGGGTGGAAGTCGAGTCGAGTCGAGGAGCGTTTGTGAATACGGGGGAATGACGAGAAGACACGAACACGGCGTTGGCAAACAACCGACTCGGGGAAAACGTCGTCAAAAGACGATATCGTCTTCTGTTGGCCTTCTTTCGTGCATGGCTTAACATTTTCAGCATATCCGAAGAAACACTACGGTCTTTAGAAATACGTATCTATATATTTTCTAGTAAAGGAACGCGCTGCCTTATGTATTGATATCGCGCCTCAGACATCCGTAATATTTGCTTCTTATTCCACAATGCACACAAGTATAGACGCTGCCACCAGTTCAAGATTACTGGACGTTCAGTAAGTGCTTAATTTTTGGACGAATAGATGCACCGTGTCGCGCAGTGTTACCAACACTAGAGAACGATCATTTCGACATTAGGACGGCTTTAAGCTCTCCCAGAGCAGAGTACCCAGTACTCTAAATCGTTACCCACTTTTTTTCTACCACCCCCCTCCCCCCGTTCTTCTGAGGGCGAAGGCGCATAACGTTTTGGTAGCCTTTGCATACACGGCGTAATTTTTTATCGACTGGGCCTCGTAAAATGTGAAGCACACGGGACAGCTTCTTGCTCTCCCATAGTAAAGTACCAAGCACACCCTAGATCGTTAGCAACTCTTTCTGAACACACAGAGCTAAAGATTTTCTTTCTCTTTCAAGGATTTTGCGTCTGTTTGGTTGAATCTAGGAACTTTCGTAAGGCTCGGGAAATATCACATTACACGGTATTGGTAAAGGCATACTTTGTAATAATGTTCTTTTAACTAAAAGGCTGTAAAAAAAGTGATTATATTGGGTACTTCATGTTTTTTTCCTGTTCAAGACGGCCTTCATGTTCTGCTAGGCCAAACGAAGGAGATAACAGCCCTGTAACGGGAGATGATTATATGCCGAATAGTTGTGCAAACGAATTTATGTCGTTGTCATCGTAATAGTTAGCCATGCACGCGCATATCATGAGCGTCCTGATTGATTGATTGCTGCTCTTTGAAACAAAAATAAATTTTGCCTTCTAGTGCACATAAACACGCGCCGGCTTTAATCTTACTGCTTGTCTTCACCCAGCAAGGTCTTTATGCGAAAGAACAAAAGAATTAGGCTTAGGAAGTAACAGAGCGAAAGTAGAACTGAATATTTCGTAAAGTGGTACGGCTTCAATTATTTAGACTGATTTATCAGCGCAAAAAAAGAGGGTACATTAAGAAATACACACACACACACACAGCGCTTTCTAAATGTCCCGTATTTTTTGCGCTGATAAATCATTTTCAGTAATGATTAACCAACTCGCTCAAGCCACAGTTTTAACGACTTCTATGCTGGCGAAACGGCGGGATGAAAATACACAAGATTGTTCGGCTGTTTTCAGTCTTTCGATCGTGCCCTTTAAATGTGAACCAAACGTGACGAAATTTTCTAGCCAAAAGGGACGCAGATCGAAAGTAGAGAGGAAAGGCGTAGCTATCAGCCAGTTAAGGAGAGCCCACACTTCTTCTGAAAGTAATGGAATGGTAATTTGTAAATGTGAAAAATTAAAAATAGCCTGCCACCTCATAAGCTGGGGTGCAATCGAATCTAGACTGAAGTTAGCAATGATGAGACCGTTGGTGGTTGTTTTCCCACGAAATGCATATGCATATCGAGACGCCATATACTACACAATTCAGTCGTCCGTGGTCAACACGGCCCTCATCTTCATCGTCGTCAACGTCATCATCATGACGTATAGAGGGTACCTTAATTACATACTAGGTACTATACCTTTCATACGCTGTGCCATGATTGCAGAAAGATAAAGGCGTATACATGCTTGCTCTTCATAGCCATCAGCGGCCGCATCTGCTGCACGCCGAGGTATACATGCTCCAAAAAGAATACATCCTATAGCTAATGCAACGTTCATTCAGCTGCAGTATTCAAACCCGGACGTCATGCCCTCTGGCACTAGACTAACCAGATTTTTTTTTCCACTTTTTGTTCGAGAAAAGGATGGGGTGAAATTCAACCTACCTTCATGTATCCACATGTGTTAGCATACAAGCTGTACATGGCTAAGAAATATGTGTTTTGAACAAAAGGTCAACTATTGGTTATTCCATTTACGTTCAGCACAGATTGTTCACGATTTAGAGTAGTATATTTACCCTACTATGTTCTTTAGAAAAAAGCTGTTAACGATTCGGAGTACGTGGTACTGTTTAAAACATTTATTTGCAGTATGTACAGAACACAAAGGCTTCATAACATTCCAGTAATAGGGCGCACACACTTCGGTACATCCATTTATCACAACCAACATCACTACGTTGCAGTCGGAAGACATCATTTCCCTATTATACAAGACAATGTTGGCATACATATACGCAAGAACTCAATGCGATAACATGTTACAATGAATGGTACGACGATACCATACATGGTGTGAAACACAATTGGTTACATACGAAATATGAATAACTACTTAACGAGAGCTACTTAGCACCACGTTGGTCGGAAAATGAGTTGCGCCCTTTCGTGTTCAACGCTGAGGAAAGGGTAAAGTGTGTTTAGAAAAAGTGTTTAACGATTTAGAGCACTTGGTACTCTACTATGGGAGAGATTAAAGCCGTCCCGTGGAGCTGTTACCACACAACGGTATGGAGATCTGAAAATATGCAAAGTGTTTAGAAAAAGAGGTTATCCATTTGAGTACTAGGTACTCTACTGTGGGAGAGCTGAAAGTCGTCCCTGGTACCTAACTTGTGTTAAGAAAAAGTTGTTAAGGATTTAGAGTACGATGTACTCAACTATGGGAGAGCAGAAGCCGTCCCGTGCAGTGCAGAAATCGCAGAACTTCAAATTTGCAAAGTATGTAAGCACCAAATATTGTGTACAGACATTCTAATGATACGCAATGTTAGCGTATGCTTATATCTAGAAGGCCCTTTGCACCTACGCTAGTTTTTAATGTTTTTTTTTCGTCTTATGTATACCTTTAACTGTAGCCGCAAGCGCAAGAATACGTGCCTACAAAATTTATCAGGTGCTCCCAATATCATTTAAACTAACGTTGCCAAAAGCATTGTTTGAAGCACGCACCTCTTCAATGTTGTGACAAAAAAATGGAAACCTTCTGCAAAAAAAAAAAAAATCGCAGATCCCACGTACACTGGGAATCGATGATATGCGAAGCACGATGGAGAAACGTTGATATGTCACTTTAAAATCAGCTCAATGTTACGAGCTGGAGGTAAACTACGCCGTACGTGACTTCCATGTCATGATTATCATGTTTGGATGTGTCGTTTACCTTCATCGTCTATTCACGTCACGTGATACGAAATTTAGTATAAGTGGAGTTAGCGAAACTTCCGCGAGCACGCTATGAGCGTAGTATGTTTTCGTGTTCTCACGTGTGTCAGGATTATCATGTTTGCACCAGTCATATATTTCGTCATCCATTGACGTCACGTAACACCGTTTGGTAAATGTGGAGCTAGCGAAACAGCCGCGAGCGCATCATGAAGGGCCAAATATACTCCATGGAATGTAGCGTTGACGCGCGCGCAGGGTGGGCACAGCGACGCTACGTTAGCAAAACGCGAGCACTCTATAATCTGACGCCAGGCGCGACCAGCGTCCGTCGGCGCGGTTCGACGGCAACCGGCGCAAAATGCGACATGCTGCATTTCGCGCCGATGCGTTACCCAGACAACACTGCGTCTCCCTCTTTTCGTGACGGAGAGACGCTGGACGCGCTGAAACGCGCAAGCGTCAAAGCAACGCAGCGCGTCGCGCGCCAGCGAGTATATGGCAGGACCGGCGCATGGCGTGGCAACGCCGGCGTGACGCGACGAAATGAACGCCGGCGAGCACGCGCACCACGTCACGTCGAAATGTATTAGCGCCTTGAATGTGGCAGGTAGTCATGTTCTCGCATGACACGCATGTCATACTTATCATGTTTGTACCAGTCACATACCTTCGTCATCC